>NC_091807.1:38192500-38430000 GCF_041296235.1 Equus asinus
CCACCCCTGAAAACCTTGTTTGTTTGTTTGTTTTTTAATTAAAAAAACTCTACCCAATTCATAAACAAAGAGGCCTTGAGAGATTCCCCAGGATCCTGAGCTTTGCTTCCCCATTGCCCCCTGCTCTGGGTCCAGCCCAGGGCTGACCGCCGGGTGTGAGACAGTGCCCTGGAGAGTGAAGCACCCAGATGGGGTGCTGGCATCCCTGAGCTGGGCTGGGAGGAGTGGGCACAGGTTCCCAATGTGATGGTGGTATTGGAGCTGTTTCAAGTGGGGTTTTGGTGATGGTGAGGTCAGTATTCTGAATGGCCACTCAAGTGGCATCTTCCCTTCGCTTAGTTAAGGGCGTGCCATTTGGGTTATTTTCCTAAAGGCAGTGGCCTTGAGGATTCTCAGCCAGTGCGTTCTCACCTTATGTAACCAGGGTACCAGGGATGGATCTTCCCTCCAACTGAAGGGTCCGCTGCTCTAGGTGGGCACCAAGGCTGGCGGCCATGAACCGAGGAGAGATGTGAGAGAGAGGTGCATGCCCATGTCTGGTGGCTGCGTTCCTTTTCTCTTTCCTGCCTTTCCTTGATGCTGTGAGGAAAAGTTTCTCTCTCTAACCGTGCTTCCCTGGTAAATAGAGTGACCCAGCCTCACAAGGGCCTGGGGGGCTTGCTGACTGTTAGTGACCCTCCCCAGCTGACCGGGCATCTCTACATGCCCAGCATTCAAACTGAAGTCAGGGAGCAAGAAAATATTCTCGTGAACAATCCAAATAGGGTCTCCTTGGCATTCGAGACCTGTGAATGGACTTACCATTATTTACCATTTATTATGCAGCACAAAGTGTGTGTGGAGGGGGGGAGGTCAAAGACAACGCTTCAGTAAGATAGGGGAACATTCAATGAAAGGGGCAAATGGGGAAGGAAGCTGTATCTGTTTCATTTTTAATGAGCTCAGGAGGCTAAGGACAAACTGGCTGTAACCTACATTGCTGGCCACTTTCATCTGAGGATGCGTTTCCAGAGAGCTGGTCTATTTTGGAGTGACAGCACTGCCTCCCATCATACAGGATTGCATGATTTTATTAATTGAGTGAGGCGCTGGACAGCCCTGGAGGAAAGGTGGCTAGTGGTAGGCACTGCTTTGGGGTCAGGTCATTTGGGGGTGGGGTTGTATGTATGGTTTCCTCAGTTTCTTGTGGATTTCCCTGCAGTGGACAGGGGCTAGGATGACCCAGGGTCACCTACAACTTGCCTAGGGAAAGCTAAGCAATGTTCAAGTGCTGTTAAGGATGCTGGCTGGGAGAATAGGGTGCACAGAGCTGGACCCCGGCTTGGCTGCTCATTAACCAAGGGGTCCAGGGCAGGCAGGGCAGTTTCTCTGTGCCTTAGCTCCCTCCTCTGAGCTGGAGGAAGGGGAGATATAATACCTCCTGCTAGAGCTGTGGAGATAGTAAGAGGCATGATCCCTGCAGACTGGAGTTTGATGGGCGCATTGTAACTGCTGAATCAGTAGTAATCCGAATGGGCACATTATAACTGTTGCTTATAATCACTTACCTCGTAGGCAGGACGTGCTAGCATTTAACACTTTAAATAGTAGGTACTTGACCCTGCCTCCTCTCTCTCTCTTTCTCCCCCAAATCAGTTTAGTCACCCAGCTTTGTCCTTCTGGCCTGTCCATTTGTCTCCATCCCCACTGCCACCAACTGGTTAAGGCCACTGCCCCCCTCCCATCTGCACATTGCTGCAAGAGATGCAGTTCTGGTCCGTTACTTCCCAGTTTGAGAGCCCTCCGTGGCCCCACAAAGACCTCGAGATTGAGTGCAAAACCCTTAACAAGGTGTGCAAGCCCTTCTCCATGGGGACCCTGTGTGTCTCTCTGGTCTCATCTTTCTCCACAGCCCCCTCCCCTCCTGCCCTCCCCACCTCCCCAGATCGGAGCCCCAGCCCCTGAATTTCTCTCACATCTCCGAATATTCCCCTCACTCTTGCTGCTGAGCCTTTGCACATGCTGTTCCCTCACAGGAAGCTTCATGAACCAGCCCCGCCTCCACCACCTCACTAATCTCAGATTAGATTTTATTTCCTCAGAAACACTTTGTGCTGTGTGCCCCCACCCAGGGTCCACGCTGCCTCAGCAGTCCCTTCCGGGTCTCTGCGTGGTCTCCTTATAGCTCTTGCTTCACTGTACTGTAATTGCCCCTGACCTTGAACATGAGCTTGCTGAGGCCACAGGCCATGTCTTTCTGGCTGACTACTGACCCCTGGGGCTTTATTTGGTTCTCAATTTGTTGAATGAATGAGTGAGTGAGTGAGTGAGAGAATAGAAAGGTTAGAATCTAGAGGGGAAAGTCAGACCCTCATCATCATACAGGTCTGGCACCTGCCACGGTCAGTAGGTGCGTGGAGTCATGACTCTCTCTCCCTGTATTCATGTGGGTTTCATCAAAAAGGAAAGCCGGGAATATCCTGGGCTTCCTCAGGCGCTGACACCTCTGGTGGGTGCTGGGGGAGCGTACGGATGATCCCTGGCAGCTGGAATGAGGTCGAGGGGGCCGCCACTGGAGAGGAATTGCTGATGCTCCCCACCCCCAATTCAGCTCACAGTGATTGGGAATTCCTGGGACAGCGCAAGTCCTCCAGCAGGATGTGGGTTTGGAACCAGATGTTTAGTCTTTCCACTTAGGTGGCAAGGTGGGGGTGAGAACAGACTTTGGGGGCCAGGCCTGGAGCTAACTGTCTTGCCCACTGCTCTCTCCACTACCCCCCAAAGCCAGGGTTTGGTGCTTCTGGGGCTCCTGTGGAGTCAGAGTGGGTTATGAACCTGGGGCGGCAGCTCGTGCCCCCAAAGGGCAGGATAGGTGGGCAAGGGGCTGGCCTCTGGTGCCCGCTGTGGGGGCTGGAGCTGCAGTTGCACACTCTTTCCCTGTCGGCCAACACGCTGAGCCGAGTCAGGGTCTCCTATTACTCCTTACGAGGCCCCAACACAGAAAGCCCTGGGGGAGCTCAGCTGCAGAGGCGATGTCCTGGGGCTCCCTCTTGGGAGTTGGGGAGGCACGTTCTCACACCCACCCAGGTTCTAGCTAACACAAACCTTCCGCGACTTTGCCGGGAATGTGTGAAGCTCCTTATGTTTGCATTTGAAACATCTCACATGCTGGAGGCCAGCAGCAACCAAGCTTAATCCCGCCAGAATTTTACCCTGCACTGTAATTTTTATCCACAGAATGTTATAGACGGTGAGCTAAGTTTTGATTCGGTTAAGCTTCTCAGAGGTAGGAGATGCCGGGAGGGGTGTGTGTGTGCACGCGTGCCTTTTTCTTCTATGGCAAAGCGACATTTTCAAACATCCCAAGAACCAGAAGCCCCTATGCTCACATCTCCCCATCTCCCTATTTGTGTTTTAAATACTCAAAACCTCCACGCCCTCCAAGGTTTTTGAGCCCTTAAGGACCATGATGGAAATAATGCCAGCTCTTCAAGGATGGTCGCGGACCCTCTGGAGGGCGTTCTCATGCGGGAAGGGCTCCTTGTGGCCGCTAGAGTTGCTGGGTTCTATAGGGATATTTATGGATGACCCAGTCTCTGCTTTTGTTTTGGATTTTTGATTAGAAACAATAATGATTCAAAAGCTCTCAACTCTAAAGAAATACCTGATAAATGTATGGAAAAATAACAGTCCGATGTTATCCCTCTTTAGAACAAATAACACAGCAGTGTCTCCCCATCCCACAGCACTTGCAAGGGCCTGAGTGATTGGAGATGGTTCTCAACGGGCTCTCCCACCTAGGCAGACCGCCTTCAGCAGGATGGAGGATGTTGCCAAAGGCCCATGCTTTTGGCACCGTGGATCCTTCTCTCTTGATTCAAGAGACAGCGAGAGAAAGCACAGCATAACATTTGTCCAGCCCAGGGCTCTTCTGTATTTTGGAGGTACCTGAAGCATATTGATTCACTCAGGGTTGCCAAGCCATTAGTAAAAGATATTCCTTTCTTTGCATAAATACTTTTGGTTCTTGGCACATCTCTAACTGTTCAGTTGGCTCCCCATGGAAGCTTTAAAAGCCAATGGAGCTCCAATATATTAGGGATTCTGGTGATGCAGTAGAAGGAACACCTGACTGGGTTTTTTTAATGACTCAAATTCTGGGCTCACTTCTGCCCCTCACTTGACTGTAGGGCTCAGAGCAAGTTCCTTAAACTCTCTGTGCCTCAGTTTGCTCGTCTGTATAAGAGAGGGAAAAAAATCAACCTTTCCAAATTTTCAGTGCTACAGTGGAAATACAATGAGAGAAGAGAGTTGTAAGTGATTTGGAAAATGTACAAGGAGGATCTGAAGGCCAGCTCCCATAAAACCTAGCAGTTCAAGAGGTGTCATTACTACTGAGAAATGCTCACAAGGAAGGTGACACAAGGAAGGCCCTACAAGAGCTCACTTTCAATAAAACTTTTTCAGTTATACCTTTGTTAGGAGCCTGATGCATCTTTATTGGGTTTTTTAATGAGCGGACTGTAGTTGGATAATTTTTTTATGGTGGCGACGTTTCATTCTTTCAGACAAGTGATTCATTTATTACAGCTTTGTGATGAGATTTTATGATTCCAAATTAGGACTGGTAGATCAGTTTAATATTGTATCTTCAGCATGTTTTAATAGAAGAAAAAGTGGTGGCCAGAGATGACAGATTCCTCCAGGTATGCACCTATCCTCTTGTGCGAGGCTGCCTGTATTTCGCTGTGAATAACCAAGATGTGTTGCCATGAATAATCAAGACCCTGAGCCTGATGGCGAGCCCCTTGTGCTCTTTCCCTTGATGTAGCTCACCACCTCTCTTGGTGCTTCCTCTCGTTTTTCTAGAACGCCAGCAGTTATTCTGCAGCGATGACGGAGCCCAAGTCGGTGTGCGTCTCGGTGGATGAGGTGGTCTCCAGCAACATGGAGGCCACCGAGACGGACCTGCTGAATGGGCATCTGAAGAAGGTGGACAACAACCTCACGGAAGCCCAGCGCTTTTCCTCCTTGCCTCGGAGGGCGGCTGTGAACATCGAATTCAAGGACCTCTCCTACTCGGTCCCAGAGGGCCCCTGGTGGAAGAAGAAAGGTAGGGAGGGGCTGCTGTGTGTGTGTTAGGAGGCCGGAGGAGCTGTGAAGGAGGCTGCAGGTTGTTGGGGAAATCCGGGTCTGGAAGCTGGGAGCCGAGCGTTCTTTCCACTCCGTTGCTGTGGTGGCCAGTTTATTTAGTTGCTTTATGCCTGATTTTGTCTCACCTATAATATGAACAGGCTGGCTTAGATGACTCAAGATTCACGGTGGCTCTTAAATTCTGATATGATCACAAAGAATTTCACAAAGCCGACCAGTGTCCATGTGCGCTGGCTTCCGGCGTGCACACAGAGGGTCCCCTTTACTGGATGCTGTTCACTGAAGTTAGTCTTTCAGGATGGGACTGTTTTTCAGTGTTTCAGAGAAAAATGGAAGACAGGTGCTCCCTCTCAAGTTTGAAGTATTAAAAAGTATCCAGTGACCTACAGTGACTTCTCAGGAAACCAATCATTTGCATTTGAGGATCTTGAAAGGACTGTCTCTTGGGTGGTATTGGTGGGCTAAAAATAAACTATAGTCAAATGAGCCATGGAAATAAAATAGAAGAGGCGAGAGAATAGAACTCTGGAGGTCTCTGGAAAGCCACACAGCACAGGGGTTGGCCGCCGGGTGTTACCCGGAATTGACCACGGACGATATTTTGAGTTTTCTTAGCTACCTGGATATTCCTTTGCCAACTTTAGATTTTCAAAGTGTATAGAGTCAATGCCTCCGTGGGCCGGTATATCTTTTTCCAGCCTGACATTTCTTCCTGTGGAACTTACTCCTCATCTCCCTCTGCTCTCTGCACCCATCCATCCATCTTTCAGGACATTGCCAGGAAACAATGGTCCTTAGCTTCTAATGAATCATCTAAAACAACTTGAAAAATCTATGAAGAATTTGGAACAATTCACAAAGTGACTCGGGTACCACTGGAATAGTCTAACTTTTTAAGACTCTCAACTTAAATCTACATTCAGCCTTTCTTTTTAAAGAAGACCCACCAAGACTCACTTTCTTTTTTTTTTTTTTTTTTTCTTTTTTTTCTCTGTTACCTTCATTTACTTTTCCTGCTCTCTTGAAGCTAAGCGGCTGAGACTGCTGCTGCGGCCACTCTGGACTTCTTGTAACCACAGTTTTAGAACTTTGATTGACTGGTCCCTGGCACCTGTGAGCCAAGTGGTTGTTAGATGACTTTGTGTCCGTTTACACAACCAGGAACAGATCCTGAACCTTTTCAACGGCTGACCGTACAGCATTGTTATCTGACACTTACATTTTCAGAGTATGCCAGCCTGTTTTGTTAAGAAAGAAATTCTGTGGCCGGCTCAGGGTGGAGCCCACTCGTTGGAGCCTACTGAAATTTCAGTATAGGGTTATAGCCTTTTCCTTCTCAACTTGTAAAAAGATTTTACCGAAAAAACGCACAGAGTAACCAGGAGGACCTTTTATGTTTTGCTTTGATTTGTCTATATAGACAAATAGTGACAACCCAGTGAGTGACACAAATCAGTTTCTGTCCATCTGTCACGTGTGGCTTTGGAAATGTTGTCATGATGGTTGAAATGCTTGGATGGGTACCCTCTAAAGTGAAGATAGCTTGCAATGCGGAAATGCAAACCTGTGAAAACGGAGGCAGAATCTTGGTTTGAAATCCAACACAGCAGGTGCTGGCCTGGTGTTTGCAAGTGAACAGTATCATTTCCTAGGCAGCTCTGTGACTTGTCAACCCTTTATTCTCTAAATGTTAGGACTGGTCAAAGTTAGCCCATGGTGATGGCCTCTGAGGTAGTGAGGGAGGGGCCAACCTTGGAAGCTCTGCCCAGGCGGCCACCAGTAGGCATTGCCCTGTAGTAACCTTTGTGGGCTCAGGAGGGAAGGAGTAGGAAGTGAGCCCTGAGCCCTGAGGGACCTGCCTGTGAGTCAGAGATGGCTAGGGCCAGAGGAGAAGACAGGCAGGATAGGTCTGGTGTGTCCCAGTTGCTGGTTTCTCCACCAGCGAGGCCTGATTTCTCTGACTTCCTCCCCAGCCTCCCCTCAGCAGCAGCACCTGTGTCTGCTTTGCCCTCCCTGCCCTTCCTCCCCCATGGGCCCCCCATTTCCTTTGTTCTTGGTACCCTGCGATTCAGAATGTAGATGGTTTTTCACTCTAGCAAAACCTTAGGGTGGGAAATGCTTGTCCACCTTCTCCTTAAAGGGAAAAGGAGACTGAGTGGTTAAGAAGCTTGTTGCCCGTCTGCCTGAGCTGGGGAGGCCGGCCTGGGCTCGGGGCGGGGATTTCTAACTCTGTAGTTTGACTGGGTGCTCATGCTGTGCCTGGCACAGGGCCCATGGGGCCAAGGTCCCTGTAGCCACAGGGGAGCAGTGCTCCTCGAGGCTCGGTGCCCGCAGGGCCTGCACTGCTGCTGCTGGGTGGGTCGGTGCCCATTAGACTGGAGGCTGCATCCAGGAAAAGCTAGAGTTTTCCCGAGGAAGGGAGGTAGCTGCTTACTGCGTCCTTGTCACCAGTGGGGTCTGGAGTGCTACATTCAGTTGGCTCAGAACTTGGGACCATGTTTACCCAACAAAGGAGCACCCCCAGGACAAACAATAAAAGTGTTAACTCTGGACCCAGGCATCGCGGCTGCCCAGAGAGGGTCCTTTGGGTGGTACATGTCGAGGCCACCTGCTTCTTTCCTACCCGGGTCCCTGCCTTCCTTGTCAGCTTCTGAGCCCTCTCCTTCATGGGGTCTGTCTCCTTTCCCTTCCATGTGGGTCTTATCTTTCCTGCTTTTGTCCTTCTGATCACTGGCGATTGTCTCAGTCCCAGCCATGATTAGGTGAAGCTTGGAAGTCAAATCCCAGTGGCTCTCTGCATCTCCCTCTTCTCACTGTGGCAATCCTATATTTGGCATCACCTCCGTGTGCCGCCAAGTGAGACCGGCCTTGGGGGCAGGAGCACTTTCTCTTACTGCTGTCACCGTATTAGTTTTGCTGTCCATATCAAGTTTTTAATTTTTTTAAAATTCACCTTTACGTGTTGAGCTCCTTATAATGACCACACCGGGGCTGGACGTCATGGCCTGGAGGAGGGGTAGTGGCCTCTCAGAGCATGCAGCTGTGGCGGTTTCGAGAGTAGTCTTGAGGTGAAGGAAGCAGGAGCCTGAAAGCAGGAATGGTTTGCTCAAGGTCAGAGCCAACTCTGGGACCAGCTGTCTGACTCCTAGTCCGGACTTCTTTCCATCGCAAAGACACTGGACCACTCCAGTAAATCCCAGGGAAGGCCTCTTCTCGCAGGATTTCTCCCAGAACACAGTGCCATGACACAAACTTGACATCGAATGCTGTAGCAAAGCTCGGCATTGTGATTAGAATAATAACATAAACTCCTACATAATGACTTTAGAGAAAGAGAGCTTCATAATCCTTAGAAGAAAGGTGATGAGTGGATCAACAGCAGTATTTTTAAGGAGATGTCAGGCACTGATTCTTTAAAATCCTGGAGCTTGACGATTGCCAAGCATTGAACATGGCATTTAACAAAACATCTTGTATTTTCAATTGTGGTTCCATTTCCACCATATGATTAATGATGCCTTTGGAGGAAAAACTGGATCATATAATAGATTCCTAGTAGAGAGCATAATTGTGAAAGGAACTATTCTCGGGAGGGGAAAGTACACCCCAAGGATAACCTCACTGGCTTCTCATACAGTAATTACTTTCCCTCAAGGAATTCACACGCATAGCATAAGTTGATGGGGCAAAGGATTTGGAACAATATGGACTTCGGTGCCGTCACACCAACTATCGTGTCAGGGGACACATTGGAACAATCTGCCTCAGTTGTTCTCCCACACCCCTCAGTGCCACTTACTTTTGCAAGCTCCTTTTGCCTCCTGTAAGATAGACATTACATTGGTAACACTGAGGCCCCCTCGTTAAGAAGAGCGTCCGCATCATGGAATTCTTAGAAGGTGTGGGTGGTGGTGATGAGAAGATTTTACACGTAAATAGCACTTTCTGCTCTCAGAGCCCATTCACACAGGGTCTCTTTTTTATTAGGACGTGAGTGGTCACATGGACAAGTGGAGTACTTGGGGTTTCTCTGGATCATGGGGCCCCTCAAGGAGACCAGCACAGTTTCCATTTGTAAAATGAGAGCAGGTCTTCAGTTCACTTGGCACAGGGGCCAATTCTGCCCTTTCTCTCTGTGCAATACATGAGGCTCAGAGACAGAGCCCAGGTCGCAGAACCACAGATGGTGGGACTTGAAAGCAGGTCTGCGGGATTTGAGGCCAAGACCAACAAGGAAGCTAGTAAGCATGTGATGCTGAGGTGGGCACACCCCTGGACCACCATGGCATGGATGCGCCTCACCCCATCCTACAAAACCATTAGGGGTTGCCTTGACTGTTAACGCTGACTTACCTTCCCTTGAATTGACCTGCTTGTGTATCAGGCACCCTTTGCCATCACGAGGACGCATAAAGGAAGGTCCTAGTCCTTTGCAGAGGCCCTAGCCCTCCTGTCACCTCAGCAGAGAGGAGACGCTGATGTGTATGGCGTGCTTGCACACAAACAGGTGACATGATTCTTAGAGATTAAATACACCTCCCAAGATTACCTTGTGATGAAGCTCAGGTTGAGAACAAAAGTAATCGTATCTGGGGCTTTAGAGAGTTTTCTTTACTATTCCTGAGCCAGGCCGCTGTCTCAACATGGTAACACTCTGATGGAATGGAACAGCATCTCCCACTTTGAAATCCAACCCTCCAACCTCATCCTTGCCAAATGCCAGGAAGGAGTTAAACATTCTGGGCAGCTCCATGGCAGATTATCTGTATTGGTTTGCTTCTAAGCTATAAAGATGAGTTTGAACACCCTTCTCAAATTCAAGTATCTTTTTTCTCTTAATTTCCACAGCTATTTCACAAGGCCTGTCATGACAGGCTGGCCAAAATGAGTGGAATGTGCCATTAATAAATCTCTTTCAGGAATTCCATTAAGGGAAGGCTGGATTCCAACCAAGCGCTGGGCGACTTGATCCAACAGATTGGAGCAGGGATGGGAAGGGAAGGCCAGTTAAAGGAGGACCGTAGCAATGCCAAGGCAGCCACGGGTTTTCAGAGGGGTGGGCTGCTCCGGTTCAAAGGGGGATTTATATTCTCCTAGCGTGAATGAGTTACCTTTGTGCTTCCTGGGAACTCTCATGCTAAGGTGGGCCTTCTTTGGGGCGCAGAAGGAAACTGTTTTGAATGCCCTGCCTTTGTCTTCATTTGAGGCTGTAGCTGTCTTTTAGTGCAGTGAGGAGAATCTAAGCCCAGCTTCCAGGGGCTCCCTGCTTGAGGCTAGGGGTTTCCAATGGGATCTTAATGGCCCTACGTTGCCTTGGTGAACCCAGACGACTGGAGAGCTCCTCTCTTCCCCTCTGGGGACAGTTCTTAGGTTCTCAGTACTTGGCGGCTCCCTGGGGCAAGTAGGCAGGCCACCCACTTAGGCCCCTTTGGTGATGAGGTCTTCTGGAACAGTTCCGATCCTCTGCCTTATAGGCTCCAAAAAGGCTTTGAAAAAATGTTGAGGATGAGCAAATCTCTCTGCAGATGCATGACAGATGAGTGTATGGTGACTATGTGCAAAACCGAAAGGCTTTGCTAGTTTACAAGCAGAACTCTAAGTCCTGGGGGTCTAGATGCTCCCCTCCTCCAGCCAGCACATCCTCTCCCTTTGAGCATGCTGCATGGAAGCCAAGCCATCAACAGTTGGGACCCTGGATCCGAGGTGCATGATTCAAGGGTGTGGCACTCTCAGGCTCAACAGCCCCCATAGACATGGCTTAGGCAGCCCTGCAAACACTGACCTTGAGGTCTATTCCCCTTTGCTTCAATGTCTGGCCACTTGTCCCCTTCCGATCGGTGGGTTCTTTATTTGGGCATGCTAATACTTTTCCATTTTCCCAGAGAGCACTCCTGTTCTTGAGCCTTCTGGTCTCTTCAGTAGGACTTTGCAGGACTGTGCTCTGCTCAGTGGGGGTTGGTGTCACTGTTTCACTCTTTGAGGACATCCCTGCCACACTCATTTTCACCTCCTGAGTGGGTGCCTTCCTGCCTTCCTGTAACACCTCGAATCTGCTTGTATCTTGAAAACTCCACATTCTCAAACTAAAGTCCTCCCTTATATGCCAGAACCTAATCGGCCAAGTCCAAAATACCCCAAGGTGACATATTGCTGAACATGAAACCATTGCTTTTGTTTACAAATTGGCAGAAAAAACGTTTAGTAACCATGCACCTGCTCTTTGTGAGTTCAGTTCCAGAACCAACAGATTTGCTTATTTAAGAAACAAAGGTCACCACGTGGATCAGATCAAATATATTTAGAAAGACTGAACTGTACAAAGTAGGGGTTTGTAGAATGGGGGTGCATTCCCTACAAACCCGTGCTGATGAAGTTCCAAAACCTTTACAGGAAAGCTGACCTTCAAATGAAATATATCTAATACTAAGTGTTTTCGGCTACTCTATGAGAAAAGGCATCAAAAGGAGTCTTGAGGGTCGAGGATGGCAGCGGATGGGCCTGAAGAGGTCTGACACACAGCCACTGGTTTCACTTCTCACTTTGTCAGCTGTGTTGTTGTTAATCACCTTTGTGCTCTGTGGGGTAAATGGCACTTGGTGTAAAAATTAAGACATGCCAGAGTGACTTCAAGACTGTGAACTGTTATGTCCAACTCAGAACCTATATCTAGAGCCGGAATCTTGGAGCTCCCTCGTCTGACGTCTCCCCCATGAAGCAATGCTTCTTGCCTCATCCCCAGCAACAGGCGGCCAGCCTCTGTCTGAGCACTTCCAGCAGCCGGGGATCCCTGACACCTCCCGTCATGTTTGCACAACTCTTATTCTTAGAAAAGGCTTCTGTCTGTTGAGCTCAAGTCTGAATTCGAGTAATGTTCATTTGTTGATCCAAGTTCTGCTTTTTGGGACTCTGCAGAACACATATAATCTTGGCCTTGAGATGAGCTCACAAACTAGGAGGAAAAAAGCCTAACCAAGTACTAAACAGTAACCAAGTGCCTCAAGACCCAGGGCTGCCTGGAAAGGAGGAAATAAGAAGCATGTGGCCCTGGGAGGAAATGAGGCCAGTGTCCCACCTTGGGAGTAGACATCACTGTGGCATCTCTGGGGGGCAGGGCAGTGAGCAGGAGGCCCGGCTGGAATGTTCTTGCTCTCGGTTTATACACTGACAAGGGTGGAGCTGAATAGTGCAGCAGATTGAGTCACTCTTTCTGTTTCTCTTACTGTCATAAGGTAAGCTGGTGCGCTTGTACGAAAAAGTCCCTCGGCTTGAAATCTCAGTGGCCCATCTCGAAAGTGAGCCTTTCAGCAAGAGTTTTTTGGGATTTCTCAGTTGTTATTTCTGCTCTCCCACTTCTTTTAGGAGAAGTGTTTATTTTTTCATCAAAAATAACTGTTTACCAAGCAGATGCTCTTTGCTTTAGCACACTGCATCCTTGAGCCCTCACGGAAAGCCATAGGGCACATCAGCCTGGACATCTTGCCCAGGACGAAAGGAGGCTGAGGGGGAGGCAGAGGTTGGAGTCAGCCTTAAACCTCCTCTTCACTCGCAGCCTCTGAAGCAGCTCCTTTGGGAACTCATCTCCCTTCCTCGTTTTTCAGGCCTGTGTTAAATGACCTGTGTTGTGTCTTCTTTGCTGGTGACATACACAATCGCAGACCCTGGTGGCAGCAGAGGTGCCACCTCAAAGGCCTCCCCACCTCCCGGGAAACGGGGCCCCCAGATTTCCTTCATGGGCTGGGCTAGGGGGCAGTCTCCGTCTGGTGCCTGGAGGCACGTGGCCAAGGGCTATGCTGGGCACCTCTGCTCGCCCTCGCCCTCCAGGATGGGGTTATCTGGCCAGCTGTCCTGTACTCGGACATTCCTTACAAGGGCGATGGGACTGGCTTGTCTCCAGGGAACGACTTCAGTCTGGGCAATTTTCACCTGCACGCGCCGGGGAAGGCGAGGCTCTGGCCAGCCGGCGGCCTTTCCCGGGCTTTAAATATGGAGTAAAAGCCCATCCCTTTCGCCGGCTGTGCCCTGCCGAGTCTGCAGGACCGGGCCCAGGGTGACGTTCGCTCTGTCCCCACCAGGCGGCCGGGATGCACCTGCTCTCACATGTAGACCTGCCGCAGGTCTGGCGGAGGCTGGCTGCAGACCTTCGCGTTTCCTGGGAACCCTAAATTCTCAATGGTCGGGCGAGAACAGCACCGCCGGGCCCCCCCCCCCCCCCCCGCGCGTGCGCAAGTGCGGGTGGGGCAGGTGTGCGCCGCCGCGCCTGCGCAGTGGCCGCCGCCCGCCGCCGCCGGCGCCCGCGCCGAGGTTACTCTCGGTCAATGCTCGCGGGTAACCTCGCCGGCGCCGCGCGCGGGGCGCTGTTGCCAGGCGGGAGCGGAGGATGTTGAGCAGCTCGGCCCGGATGCTGCGGCCTCTGCCGGCTGGGGTCTCCACCTCCCCCGGGCAGCACGTGGGACCCCTGGGCGTGCAAACCCGCGCTCCACCCCAGGTCCAAGGAACACCTGGACCTGGAAAGTGCGAGAACCTTTGCAGTAGCCTAATTTCACTCTAGAAGACGTCACCACAATGGATCTGATGAATGGAGATGCTTTTTGCCAGATGATTATTGTTTTGATGTCTGTTTAAGCATAACTGGGGGACTTCGCTGGAGCGGAAATAGCACACAGAGATTCAGAAAGGACATCCTCAGGAAAATGGCTGGCGTCCTGTGTCGTGTCTGCATCCTTATAGCTTTCATCACAGTGGGAACGCTTCACGAATTTCCCAGACTTCTGCTTAAAGTGAAAGCGCCGTCAGATCAGGTCGCACACGTTTTCCAAGAGACAACCGGTTTCTGAATCCTTATAAAACATTCTCGTTTGGGGTTCAACCTGGGGGTGAAGTGATAAAGTCAAGGCCTCTCGGGTTGGGCCAGGCAGGTCCAGCAGGAAGCAACCAGTCGTGGTTCTTCTTCCTGGTCAGCGTTTAAAAATGAGCGGGCGGTTTTGGGATTCCTGGAACTCCCCTTAGGAATCTGAAGCGGCAGATCCAGTAAGCCGGCCGGAATCCAGTGTCGCCGCGACACTGCTTCCCGCTGACTCACTTGCATCCTGGCACGTTCTAGATGCAAGGACAAACAATAGCTGAACTTTAAGGTGTGTTCTCTGTAACATCTTGTTGTTGTTTGTGCCCTCGATGCCAATTCCTAACGACCCTGTGGACAGCAGAGCAAAACCTTGCCCAATCTTTTTGCACCGTCCTCTCACCTTCCAGCACCGCATCAGACAATGCTGCTATCCTTAGGGTTTTCATGGCCAGTTTTTTCAGAAGTGAGTGGCCGGGTCCTTCTTCCTCGTCTGTCTTAGTCTGGAAGCTCCGCTGAATCCTGTCCACCATGTGGGCACCCTGCTGGAATTTGAAATCCTGGTGGCACACCTTCAGCATCACAGCAACACAGCGACCGCAGTATGACAACCGACAGACAGGTGGTGTGGATCCCTGACCGGGAAATAAACCCCGGGGGCCAAGACAGCGAGAGCGCAAAATCTTAACCACTAGACCACCAGGGCTGACTCTTGTGTAGCATCTAGTACCCGTCAATGTGATGATAAACATCAATATGATTTCTACCAGTTGGGCTCCATTCCAACGCCTTGAAGGCCTGGGACTGCCTTGGTGGAATCGAGGTGCCATGCTTGCCTTCCCTGGGGACCAGGGCCTTCTCGAGACACCAGGCTGGTCTGGTTCCTTTGGGCTTAATTAAGGTGTGCTATGAGAGGTTAAACACCGTCATTCATATGCTTTCTCAACCTTTTGGGTCCCTGAGTAAACGCAAGGAGACCAAGGGCTGGGGACTTTTCTCATAGTCTTGGGTTTTACTTGGTTGCTTATTTGATTCTGTGGTTGTACAGTTGATATTTTTGTCAACCTACGTGGAGATTGTAGTTCTCAAGTCTCTGAGACTCCCTGAGCTGAAGGTGGGTACAGGAAGTCAGAGACGACGGTGGGTAACTTTTATACAATAAATTCCCTGTTAGGCTTGCCTGAGGTTTTGCTGGTGAGGTGGATGAAAACCTTTGGAAAAAGGAGGAAGTGCACGTTTACCATCCCGGAGACGTTCTCTTACTATAGACAATAGGAATGTGTATTGCTAACATGAGAACCTACCGTATGCAAAGTCTGGCTGAAAAGTGGGGATCCCTGACATTTAGTTTCATATTTTATCAGAATCCCTGTTAACACTTGCAAAAGGAGGCTTGTGGTTTTCCGGTTTCTAAAGACCTGGGTATCAGCTGGTCCAGAGAAGGGTTGTGTCCTAAATAGTGTGAGCAGGGAGCCATCTCATCATGTCCTTCTAGTCCTGCCTCCCTTTAGCTGTCATAAATTCACCATGTGCCCTGGGCCAAACCATGCCACTTTTTCTCATCTCCGATTTTTATCTGGCTTAGAGAGGATGACGATTATCATCTCATGACTTTCTCTCTTCTTTCTGTGCTTCTTGATTTCCGAATGGGATGTGTCTCTATAATGTAAATTTCACAACCCTTAGCCAGGTCTAAGAGGCCCTCTTTGGGCCCTTTCCTCTTGCCTCCCAGCCTCTGTTCTCCGAAGCCACTCAGCCTGGGCCAGCCTGGGGCAACTGCCAGTTGAGAAAGGGGTCTGCTCACACAGTGTTTGTGTGTGCTTTGCCAGGAGCACCCCTGTGCCAGGAGCCCACCTGGCCTCCCCAGGCTGGTGGAAGCCTTCCTTCATTTGTCCTTACCTCGGTGGCCACGGTCCTTCCTGGGTACCTGTGCCCCTGTGCGCTATGATCATTGCACTCAGCACACAATTTTGCGTTTGTCTTCCTCTGAGCTTCCGAATAGGGACTGTGTCAGTTACGGCTTACCCCTGTCACCCAGCCCAGGGCCTGGCTCAGAGTCGGCACTCAAAGATGTCTTCCACCCGAGTGAATAAAATAACAAAATGAGGATCACAGCAGAGGAGCCTAAGCCTTCACCCCAGAGGGAAGTGGGGAGGAAAAGCAAGAGCCTCCAGGAGGTGGAATGTTTTGATCTCCCTTGCTGAGTGGAGCCCGTGAGCCATCTCTGATTAACCATCCCAGAGGTGGTTTCTGGGTGCTGATTCCTCCCGTCAGCCCAGCCACTGGCCTCACATCCAGCATCGTGGACGGGCAGGCGTGGTATTGCGTGGTGATGAGAGCCTGGATTCTGGGTCAGGCAGCCTGCTCTTGGACCCTGGCTCCACCCCTTGTTAACCACGGCTCTGGGGCTCGGTTTCTGCATCTGCACAATGGGGCTGATCAGAGCTCAGATCTCAGAGGGTCCGAGTGGGGAGTGGCTGAGATCCACTTAGGTCAGGATCCGGCACACAGTGAGCTCAGTGCATCTTAGAATGCAGATCACAATCTGCTGAAGGGTTGGTTTTTGAGTTCTTGACTTTATTCAGGATTTTACTTTTGAACGATAATAATCATAATACTGACATGGTATTTATTAGCTCATGCGCAGTAACTTAATCCGTCTTCCCAGCAATCCCCTGGGGAGGTGTTCTTACCATTCCCGTGTTGCTCTGAGCAGTGAAGTCACCTGTCCAGACAGCGCAGTCTGCTGTCTCTTACACGGAACCCGGGATCTCTCATCCCGATGCCCTCAGCTCTCAGCCCTCCCTGAGGAAGACAGTTGACAAGCTTCCTGGAGTTGTTCTTCGTGATAATTTCTATACTGTTCCTTCCCTAAGGTGTCCCACTTACGTGCTCATGGTTACTATTAGGATTAAATCAACCCCAGCATTTCTGAGATGCGAACAAATGCCTCTTGTCTAAGACCTGTGTGCATCCGTGGACCAGCTAGGTAGAGATTCTCTTATTTCTGGGCAGTCTACAAGAACTGGTGGGATGGCCAGCTGATGAGTGTTTCATCTCTGAAGCTGGTTACATTGAAGCATCTACATTTATAGCGACTGGATGGAAATTTCCACCTTTGGAACAAAGCACCCAGCAACATTACACTTCAGAATTTGGCTCAGGAGCGAGGTTCATGTAGGTTATCATAGGAGGATGTGAGATCTTATCAGGTGCTGTGCATTTTAGTGTTGTGGTTAGATTTTCATGACTGAAAATTAAAGATGTGCCCGCCGCTTCCACTGGCAGCCGTGGCGGGCATCGGCGGTGAGCCACAGGCTCAGGGTGGCCGCGGCGTGGCTGGCGCGTGAATGCTGTTCTCGCATTTGCAGATGTTTAATGTGAAATCCTGTCAGGTCCTAGCTTTTTAGAAAGTGCATTTTCCCTCTTTTGCAGTAATTTTAAGTTAATGTGTATCAGAAAGGAGGTTAAAGATGAGTTCAACAGTACATGGGGCTTGGTTAAAATTTTCTCTCTTTCTCTCTCCATTTCTTTTCATCAAATGATTCCAGGTCTAGCACCTTTTAGCGTCATGCGAAAATTAGCAGAAAATTTCTCAGAAAACGGGGCGGGGGGCGTGGTGGAGAATGTGGGCTTCAGAATAAGAGAGTCTGGGTTCAAAACCCTGCTCTGCCACGTACTAGCTGGGCAGCTGGGTGAGTTACTTAACCTCGCTGTACAAAGGGCATCATCATCGTCGTCATCGTCATCATCATCGTCATCTGACTGGATCAAATAACTTGATGCATATGAAGCACCACGTCCAACATATAGTGTTCAATATGCAGCAGCTCCAATCCTTATGAATTATTACGTGTGATGCAATAACATAACAACAGCCTAGAATCAGTAGGGTGGACCAAAGCCTTTTCGTTATCAGTCTAAAAGTAAGTTTGGGGTAAAATGTTAGGCTTTAAAAATAAAAGGAGAAGAGCTGGTACACAGTTATGGTGCATGTCAACTTAATGGAGTGTTTCCCAGGTGCCAGGCCTTGCACTAGATGCTCGCTCATGACGGCCGCCTGAGAGAGGAGAGGGGAGGCCATGGGACTTCACGGTTGTCACAGGGCTGTAAGACTTATCGTAGAGGGAGGGCCCGGTCCCGTGTGCTCATCGTGGCCTATGAGACACCCAGTGCAGGTGGAAGAGGAAGGTGGTGGCCCCTCACCAACAACCCCGTCATCAACGAGGAATTGTGGCTGGAGAGGTGTAAGCAACAGGTTCAGAGTTCCTGCGAGGGCCACTAGGACCCCGGGATCGAGTCCAACCTGACTGTCCCCCACGCTCCTCCCCTTCGCCCTGTATCCTGTCAAACAGATCAGTGACCACCCAGGTACACAGCCATTTTTAGTCAACTTGAAACATTAAAATGTATACTTCCTGCGCGTTTGTGCCTTAAAGCGTTGTTTTCAACGAGAGCGAGGCAGTGTCATCAGAGAGAAGTCTGGTGAGCTTGGAGGGCTGGGGAACAGGGAGGCACACAGCTCGGTCTCTGGACCTGGCCCAGATGAAAACCCACTGCCCATCTTCAGGGGAGTCAACAGCCACAACAAGTGCACGCCACAGGTGCTCACATGTGGCAGGCGTGTCTGCCGGGCGCCACCCAAGTGACTGAGGGCAAGTGGGGCAGTTAGGGGTGAATTCAGCCACTTTGTCACTCAGCACAGGGTGCGGCAAGCTCACCAGGTGAAAACGGAGCACGGGGTCTGGAATGGCCCTCCGGCCGTCTGCAGCCCAGGGAATAAGCGTGAGGGTCTGTGGGAATGTGGTTCTGATGGTGTCAGCCCCATGAGAGCATTGCCCACTTGCAAAGCTGACTGCCTCTCAGGACACGGAACGAGACGCCCCAGGCTGGGCTGCCAGGGTTCATGAAAACCACTGCAGAGTGGACATTCTTCTTTCCCCAGGACAATGATGGGCTCGCCGTAAACTGAGAGGGGAGAGGGCGTCATGGCTGTGTCTGTGGGGAGTTTGAAAATCCATAGGGCTTCAGTAATTTTAGACTATTTCCTAAAAGTTCCATTGTACTGAGAGTGCCCCTGGCGCTTGGTTACTGGTTTCATAGCCGTGCCAGTCGTTGAGAATGTGGGAGAATGAGATAAGTTTCTAAGAAACGGGGGCCAGTGATAAGGTAGATTCTGGTGCATTTAATTGTAAGCAAGATTATCAAAGTGTGTACCGTTCTTACTACTGCATTTGACTCTCTGAGTTTCCATTAGGGAATATTGGCTTTTTAAAAAACTGTACTATGAGAGCGGAGGGTGCCATAGCAATTAAGAACATAGAGTCTGATATCCAGAACAAACAGTAAATCTAAGGACAGAGGTCAATGCCAGGAGATACAGGAGGTGAAGTGGCTGCTGGGAGAATGCTGACCGTTCAGGGGGCTCATTCATTTTTCAAGAGCTCTTTTGTTGTTTTCACCTCCCACGTCCACGCATCCTCTCAGAGTGGTTGGAGGGAGCAGTGGCCCACATGCTGGTATTTTGATTGTTCATGCCTCCAGAAGCATGACGTGAGCAACTAAGAGAGCGGTCACAAACCTCAGTGAGCCAGGATGACCTGGAAACACAGGTGGCCAGGCCCCACCCAGAGGGTCTGATTCAGCGGGTCTGGGACAGGTGAGAGTTGGCGTGTCTGATAAATACCGGGTGATGCTGAGGCTGCTGGTCCGGGGACCCTGCTCTGATGACCACTGAGTTAGAGCAAAGGGAGCTGATGGCCTCTTGAGAGCCAGGCTGACCCTTTAAAAGCTGAAGCAGACAATGACCTTGCCCACTTTCCACTGGAGGCTGGGGGAGACGGGGGAGGGTGGAGGGGACCAGGTTCCGGGGTCTCAGGATCTCAGCAGCTCAAGGACCCACAGTCAGCTTCCCTGGGGACTAGGACAGTGGGACAAGGCTGCAGGCGCTGCTTTGTGTGGGACGCAGGGCCAGGCACAGTCTTCTGAGCCCCCCACCTTGGACTTGGGGAACCTGTCAGCCCCTCCTCCATGGGAGAGTAAAAGCTCACTGTCCCCCGGGGCATCTCTGTGGGGACAGCAGGCTTCGGGACACTGGGTAGCAGGGCAGGCATGCCTGGATTCAGCAGTTTGTATTATTCTGGGTTCAGAGAATGCAGTTTATATTTTTATCTTCATCTGACCCAGAGAACCGTGTTTCAGACACCCCTGTGTGTGTGTGTATGCTCGCTGTGTGGGATAAAGATGATAAAGTTTCCTTCTGCTTGTTTGTAAAACCTGTCCCAGCTCCCAGATAAGGCTGTTTTGGTCCCTATCGCCGTTCGGTTTATTTACTGGCCAGTTCTTCTGTGGAATCTGGACAGGGGACTGGTGTGAAGGGACGTGTGTCTGTCCAGGATCCCCGGGACTGTCCAGACAGAGGGAGGGGAGCAGAGAGAGGTGCGCCCCACCTGGTTGTCCCCTCCCTCGTCTGTAAACCTCCCTTGTCTTTGACTAAAAGAAAAACTGCTCTTCTCTGGCTCCAACATCTCGGTGAGCAATAAAGTCGTCTGTAGAGGCTGGAGCCTGAGGTCGGCCTGGGTGAGGAGAGCGTGGCCAGAGAGACCTGGGGGCTCAAGATGGGCATCCAGACCCTGAGCTTCTCCTTTGCTCTTGCGGTGCCAGGTTCCAGCACCAACCTCCTGGGCCAGTCTCTCTGTTTTCAGTAATTCTCGACCACAGCAGGATACGGTTGGCATTTCCACAGTCCTCTGCACCAGCTCTGGGGACCAGATAAGAAACAAGGGCAGCTGGCACAATCATTGCTTTGCCAGTAAGCTGATGCATCTAAAGGCCTCAGGAGTTTGTCCTCCTGTGCACGACGTCCCCTGCCGTCTCGTACCTGGTATCATCTTACTTTGCAGTCCCCGCTTTTTTTTTTGGTAAAGAATTTGAGCCTTTTCCTTGTCTCACAGATGGCACATTCTGAATTGCAGGGATGTAATTCATGAATTTTTAAAGTTATACTTGGAACACGGAGTGGCCCTGATGGTTGGAGCGTGAGCTGGGTGATGCGAAGGCTTCTCGCTCCGTGCTAAAGGGCAGGGCTGTTGACAGCACGTCCATTTCCCAGCCGAAAAATGACTGCCAACACAAAAAGCTTGGAAAACCCCTGCTGACCTTCGCCCCTGGGGAAGCACTTTCACATGCAGGATGACCGCTCAGAGAAAACCCCAAGCCTACTGGTGGAACTTGAGGTTCAGAGAAGGCTGTTGACTTGGTGAGAGTTGTACCAGGAGGGGCGAGTAGAACCAGAAGTGTAAATGCCACCGTTTCCTGACTCCATTGCCGAAAGTGACCACCCCATAAGATGACCCTGTGCCTGGCAGTCCTGGATCCCCCAATTATTGCCAAACTCTGCCCCCACGAGGCCTCCTGCCATCCAGGCGCATCCTAGGAGCTGAGCCTATGAGTGAAGACAGTGTTTGCTGGACCAGTCCCTGGGGCTGCCTCTGGGGCCTCCTCCAGTGAATTCTGGATGTCCCGTGCTTTGTGTCAAGGTGTGTAGGAGGAAGCAAACTCCAGGATCAGAGGACTTTTGAAAGTCCGTAAATGGGACTTTCAAAGAAACCCCACAAAGAAAATGGGGTTTTCATAAAAGCTTGAGCCTTCCGCTGGCTCGTGTATAAGGCTGATTTATAAGGAAGCTCTTGGGTTGGGTTTTTGTTGTCATAAAAATGATAAGGAACTGGAAAATCGCATTCTTCTCCAGTTGGCTTTAGGCATTCGGTCCTGATAAAAGGATTACCAAGTGAGGTAAAGAGAACATCTTATCCACAGTTTACTTCGTGATGCGGCCTGGGTAGAGCGCCCACATGGAAAGTGGGGTCCTTTCATGTGTAAGCTGGGGCTTGCCGCGCATCTTGCAATCTGGCACGGATGAGACAGCCAGCCAGGGTACAGGACGAGGACAGGGCAGATGGGAAAGCAGAAACAGAGACTGAGGCTGGGTTCACTTGTGTGAGGGAGGCATGGAGAGGCCAGGAGGCTGGGCACGTGGACGGGACTCCCATGAAGGCAGAGAAGAGAGAGTGGCTCAGGGCTGAGATGAGGCCAGGGCAGAGGGTGAGTCAGAGTTCACTGGGCCAACCTGTGGGGGAAATTCAAGCATTTTCCTGTCTGTTCCTGAGCTCTCCCCTTTCTTGAAGGCACCTGCACAGCTCAGTGTCTTGGTGGAGCTCTGACGGGACACTCGGGGCACCAGGCAGGGAAAATGCTGAACCAGCAGCATAAGACGCGCTTGCACGTGACTCTTCTCCCACAAAACCTCCTGGAATTGGCTCAGGAGCAGTGGCCTCGGCGGGAGCACCCCAGAGAGGCCAGGGTGGGTGCGGGACCCCTTTCGCTGGAGGAGGGGGGATCTGTGGGCAGGTGGAGAGAGCGAACTGACGGCGAGGGGCGAAGAGATTGCTTTTCTCCACCCGGTAGCTCCAACACCTGGCGGCTCCCTGAAGTTGCAGGTGTCAGCTTCGAGATCTGTGAGGTGGCAGTCACTGAGTTTGCCCTCCAAACACTTCAAAGGAGTAAAGGTGAGGATTTTTACAGAGGCCGTATCCAGAAGGCAGTCTCCTACGGGCAAAAATAGTCATCAATGGATATAAAATAGCTTTTAAAAGGAATTATTGCTATCGAGACGTTTTTCATGTAAGATACTGGCAAAACCATAAAGCAGTTCTAATAATTTACTGGTTAATAAATATTTTCACAAAGTAAGCTCAGTCCAGTGCAAAAAGAGTAAACACAGCTTCTTTGACTCAGAGGAAAAGATCACCAGACACAGCTTTTCCTCACTGTATAAAGGAATGAAATAGAAGTCCCATGAGCTTTCTAGTTTCTTCATAATTTTGCCTTGCAGAAAGTAAGAAATGTAATTTCAAGATACAATGGTGTGCGGTTATATTTGTGCTTGTCTGTATAAATGCACACGTGTATGGGGCTGGCCCCGTGGCCGAGTGGTTAAGTTTGCGCGCTCCGCTGCAGGCGGCCCAGTGTTTCGTCGGTTCGAATCCTGGGCGCGGACATGGCACTGCTCGTCGGACCACGCTGAGGCAGCGTCCCACATGCCACAACTAGAGGAACCCACAACGAAGAATACACAACTATGTACCGGGGGGCTTTGGGGAGAAAAAGGAAAAAATAAAATCTTTAAAAAAAAAAAAAATGCACACGTGTATGATTATGTTGATATGTGAGACTATTTTTTAAAGTTAGAAAAAGTCCGTAAGGACCCCTGTAGTCCAGTTTTCTCATTTTAAGGATTAGAATACCTAAGCCTAGGTTGAGAGATTTTGGGGTTAGGATGGACCAGCTTTTGAGACCAACTCCTATTACTGCCACATCTAAATTTGTATCTTATATGCGCACATTTATTTGTTCTGGGTGAGAAGATGATGTATCTTGATGCTGCTGTCAGTACTAAAGTCTCATGTACCAAATTAGGTTAAAAAAATGGCCAAAAGTCTACAATTATAATAAATCCACACGGCTGTCAACTTGACCATGATTTTAAAAGTACACTGGGGAAAGCTTGTTCTACTTCACTTAGATGTGAATGTGTAAGGTAAGAACTGTGAGCTCTTGTAAACTTTCGAGAAACAATTTCTAGCCGACCCTTTTTCAACTTCTAGATGAATTTGCTTCTTTCTCCATCTGAGTCATTTTCAGAGTAGAAAATATTTGAATTTGTTTTTTCCTGTTTTCATTGCAGGGGATAAAGGCTAGAGTCCAGCTGGGATGTTGGGAAGTTTGGCACCTCGGGCCTTTTTTTAAGGCATTTCATTGGGCAGAAGCCGGATTCGAACCCAGTTCCCTCTCCCTGTGCTGCTGGGCATCTCGTGGCTCTGTTTTCCTTGGGTGCCTGTGGGTGTCCTGCACAGAGGAGAGGACTCCAGGCTGCCCAGGGGCAGGCAGCTGCATGCAGTGGTGCTCAGACACGGAGGAGCCACACTCTCCAGTTGCCTCCTTGGTAGTGGCCCCTGAAGGTGGGCATTGGGGCGTCCAAGGGAATGAGTCAAGACTGCTCAGGAGCCACGTCTCCTCTCTGGACAGCTCGTGAGTTCTCCCTGTGGCCATTCGCTCTCCTTTCGAGTTTGGTTCTTGAGGTCACACATGCTGTGAACACAAGTGGACGGAACAGCTGTCTGTGTCAGGGTCTCCCAGGGTAGGTGAACACGGCCGTTTCTAGGTCTTGCGTCCACTGAAGTGAAGATAACAGTAAGCTTTTTCGTTTCTCCTGCCATTACACCTTTCTTCCCTATCCTGCTTTTATTGCTGGCTTCAAAATTCGGTCGGGAGTCAGACCAAGGAATAGATACGCGGTATGTGTAAGGCCCATCCCACATACCCAGCAGGATCGGGCTTCCAGGGTAGCACCCACCAGACACCGGGGAAGGAACATAATTGCAGAGCCAATTCACATTCCTGCCAACAATAGAGGCGACCTCAACTCAACAGCAATAATAGTAACTAACGCGATGACCACCGACACGCGCCAGGCATTGTCCCCCACCTCATACACGCTGCCTAGTTTAACCTGACCATAGCCCTAGCCCTGGGACTGGGCTGCGTCACCCTCTCCTCGCAGGAACTTGCCCAGGAGGGAGGCGAGAATAGGATCTGCCTGGTTTGCCTCCAGGTGTGCCATTTTGACTCTCAAGGTGTGAAATGATGAATTGGCAGATTGAACACTTTGATGAAAATGGCCCAGCTGCCTGGAGGAAGGAGCCGTCGCTCTGGGTTTGGATGGGGAATGGAGGGACCTGTATTCGTTGAGGCCCAGCCATGTGCCAAATGTTGCCTATCCTTCACCTCATCTCATCTTCCCAGCAGCACCCGCATCAGGTGGATATAGTTACCCCCAGTTTACAGATGAGAAAACAGAGGCTCACAAAGTACACTAAGTTTCCCAAAGTCCTGTGATAAGCCAGGGGTGGATTTAAGATCTGAGCGGTGGCCAGGCACACTATAAAGGCCATTCTCTTCCCCCGGGGCCACGTGACTGGCTCAAAGGGCAGGCATGTTGAGGATGGAGAGAGGACAGGGAGCACAGTCTCCATGGGGTGAAGTGCACCAGCAAAGGTGTGTTGGGAGACTCTGAGCAGACCAGGCTGGTGTGTGGGGACAGTTGAGGCAGTGTGTAATGGGAGATGGGCCAGGAGGGGCCCAATTGTGGAGGAAGGCCTTAAGGCCTAGGCCGAGGCTCATAGAGTGGGTCCTGGAGGGAGATGGTGGGACCTCATCCAGAGAGAGCCGGGAGATGCCCGGAATCCTGCCCAGAGTCACCAGTGACCAAGGAGGCTCTGGGCAGAACTCATTCTGGGCCTGAGCAGCCCCTGAGCTTGGCTCGGGTGATGGATTTATGGCACAAGAGGAACACAGAGCTGGCGCTTGTGTGTGGGGTCCTCCCCATGGCTGTCTCACCTAGAACAACAGAGAAAGCCACGAAGCAGATGGGGGCCAGTGGCATCCTTTAGCCTGGCGGCCACCTCTGCCAGATCACTGGATTCTTGGAAATCCCAGCTAAATACAGCAGTCCTCTGAGCTGGTCCTCCTGCAGCCGTCCCCAAATGCTTCTCGGCCGTGGTCACGCACAGTGGCGAGCGGCTGCATGAGTATCTTGGGCTCTGCACAGCTACTTGCAGGAGAAGGAGCTGTTGGCTGCCTTTGCCGTTTGAGAAATGTCAACAACATAAACATTCAGGGAGCATGACAAAGCCCAGTGGTCGTCACCTGGTCCTGCTCCCAAAATCATCCAGAGCTCTCTGCTCCCGCAATTGTGCGAGTGCTGGTGTCGCCGTGTCTTCCCTTCCTCCGGCCGAGTTTGGATTAGGGATGGGGAATGCGGTAATTTGGCGTATGAGAGCAGTGCTCTTGGCTTCCATGAAATAGACACACTAAGTGCAAATCAACCCAGTGGGGCTGGTAAGCCTGAGAGCGCGAGAGAAGCACAGAGCCGGCGCGGACTGCTGTGTGGCCTGCGGGTCTTAGGTCGTCCTGTCGGAGAGTCTCGCCTGTGGCTTTTTTGAGAGTTTGTGGCTTCTAATTGGGACTGTACTGTGATCTTTCTTTAACGGGAAGTGGCTCCGATGTCCTTCAGCTTTGAAATGTGTCCCAAGATGAAACTTTATTCAGAGAAAAGCTGCTCCGAAGACCCGGGGCAGCTTCCTGGCACCATGACTGCAGGTGGGAGAGGACCCTCCCTTTTCTAGATCTTTCCTCCCCACTTCCCCGGCAACCGCTGCCTCTTCTTGGTTCCCCATAGGGCCTTTCTTCTGGGTTTTGAGGTGCGACACTCGGATTTTAACCCGCTTTGGGATGGGTTGGGGAATCACTGGAGGGAATTGCTCTTCCCGATGATGTCCCAGGCCAGGTGGTGGTGGCAGTGAGCAAGCTTCGGAGGCTGGGAAGCCGCTGCTTGGGGGTGGCAGAGGAAAGAAGAACTTTTGTGCCAGGGGCTGCCACCTGCGTGTTCTGTCTTCCAAAGTCCCCGCATGCTGGCGTGTGACACCAGCATGCGGGGTGGACGTAGCCAGAGCTTCAGGATGCAGCAGTGGTGACGTCTAAAATCCAGGTCCCAGCCTTGGGGCAGCTGGTCCCCAGGGAGTGCACCTGCCCTGCCCTGAATCAAGGGCGGGGCACTACCCCAGTGGGAGACACTGGGGGGCGGCGCTGGGCATGTCGGCAGAGCTCACGGGCAAGGGGCAGAGGCGTAAAGACCTGGTCCCCCGCAGCATTTTCGAGGGTAGGTGTCCACTGCAGGTCACAGGGTCAGACCAGGGATGAGCCGGTGCCCATGTGGGGAGAGTGCCCCAGTCACCACAGAGGGCGGGAGTAAGCCTGAACCACACCAGACTCAGTTCAACAAGGCACGGGGTAATGCCCATTTTGTCCTTTTGTCACCCAAAGCCCTCCATTAAAGGCCTCTTCCCATCACGTTGGGGAGAAAGACCTTCATTTGACAGGACCCGCCGGGCAGTTGCTGTCAACATCCCACTGTCCCCCAGGCCAGGAACCCCACATGGAGAGGAGCTGGGTGCACCACCCCAGGTTCTGGGACTGGTTTCTGGGACCACGAAAGGGAAACTGCATTTTAACAGCTCTGATGAGTATCCGCTGACGTGCCTCTGCCCACTGAGTCTGCAGAGTAACCAGGCTTTGAGGGACAGACAAGGAACCCTGCGTCCTGTGGGGCACGTTTTAAGGTGTTGGTCTACCAGCCATTGTCATTGGGACCGGAGGCGAGAGGAAGCTGTGTGCGCCTCCAGGGGCTGCTTGCGGGACATGGAGCATCATTTTGCATGATATTTATTGACGTGGTAATTCCCCATCACAGTTCAAAATACCTAGACCCGGGCGGCAGGAAGCCTGAGGGAGCTGCTTCTGCTTAGACTCAGAGGCAGAGGTGGAACCTAGGAGGGCACGGGGGCAGGGCAGGTGGGGAGTGGGGTGGCAGACAGACAGACCGATGGACAGACAGGGAGCGCTGGACATGAGGGAGACCACCGAACCCAGATGGCAAAGCGGGGAGAGGCTCTCAGGAAAAAAAGGATGAAAAAGCATCCCTGAGCTGTGGTCAGGTGACCATTTTAAGTCCATGAAAGTCCTGCTAGAGGAAACGATCCAGAAAGCTCCCTGCTTTGTCATCCAGCTGACTTCCAGAGCGGAGAGCCTGTTAAAAATCCGGGAGTAGACTGTCACAGTCTGACAAATTAAATAGCTGTGCTGAAGCCGGAATGGACTTCCTCCCACAGCACCCCCGGGGGGATGGCACAGAGGGAGGACGTGCCTCGGCACGGTTTCGGGGACAAAGGATAATGTCTACATTTTACAAGTAGTTCTTGCTCCTTGAGACTTCGAAGGCCTCACACGTATGTTCGGGTCCGTTTTGATGTTATTAAGCTCAGCTCCTCAGACCTGGTTCCTGTTATTGTCATCAGCTCAAAAGCCCCCCTCCTATTTCAGAAGGTGCAGAAGACAAGAAGAAAGAGGTTCGACCCATGGGTGTGGCTTTGCCGCTTACTAAGGAAAACTGAGGCGTCGATTGGAAGGCCCTTGGGCATTCTGGGGAGGAAGCGGGGAGGGTAAAGGAGTGAGGACTTTTGTCCTTTTGCCTGATGCTGCTATTGGAGAGGAGGAAAGAGGGTCTGTGGACCACGACAGTCTGTCCTCACCAAGAGCCCCTTTCAGCTCTGGGGCCGAGACTAAAGGAGACAGGGAGCAGAGAGGTGTATGGCTCATCTTATAAATCTCGGCTTCTAGAGGAAAATCACGGCTCTGGGTGCAGAAAGTGGGTACTGCTGTGCTGTGTTCAGGCTGACGTTGACATGATACTTGGAGGTTATCTGGCACCCTTTTCGGTGTTTCTGGCATAATTTGAATAATCAGAAGCATTTTTTTCTTCATTGTTCTAGCCTGTGAAAAGGACCGGTTCTGCTTTTAGAGGTATAAAAATACTTCGGTAATAGAAAACCGCTTCCCACCTGACAGGCAGATGTAAATGACTTCTGTCTATTTTCAGTCCCTGCGCTGGCGCGGGGGCTTCACCACCGGCACTCTGATGAATTGGCCTGCCGTGGGGCGTGGGGGAGTGTGCCCACGCATGATGTGTGTGTACATAGTATACACGGTATGTGGGCGCACATTTGTGGGCACAAGCCATTGGCATCAGAGTGGTGTTGAGCGCCTGACCTGGGAGTGCTGGCTCCAGGTGGCTGTGGCTCCAGGTGACCTGCGCAGCCTGGGTGACAGAAAATGATGTCACAGCTACTATCCCATCAGTGTTCTCTGGGACGCTGACCCACTGAGGGACAGCAGTTCTCGTGAAGGGAACAGGCGCACGTCAGCTCCCAAGGGTGCTAGGGGCTGGGTTCCCGGACAGCCCTGTCCCTTCTCACAGAGGTTGACCAGCCTCTCTGCACACAGCGGCATTTAGAGGGGTTCTGGAGTGTTCCAGAAACGGGCTGTGGCTCTTTGAAAATGATCACAAGCTTAAGCAACTAAGGTCCAGAAGGTTAACCCTCAGGTAGGCTCTGTTGGTGGGAGCTGGTTTCCTCTCGATGCGCCAGGATGCACACAAGATCCTCAATCCACAGGAGTAGGGCTGTCCCTTCAGCTGCCACTCCCCAAGACGAAGAGACATTGTCATCACACGGCTTGCATTTTCCAGCGTGTGTTTTGTTGTGACGTTTTGTCTCAATTTCGACTCCAGCCAACCACCAGCCATTAGGCACTTTCTGTGCGGGCCCCATGGGAAGCGCTTCAAAGACCTGATCTGGTTTGGTCTTCACAAACCCCGTCAGGGTTAAGAACTCCTTTCTCGCCCATTACCAGGTGAGGAAGACGAGTTTACAAAGAGGAAGGAACTTGCCGCAGTCACACAGCTAATGGGAGGCAGAATGCTAGGCTGATTTCGGAGCCTTGCGGCCCATTGGAATCTTCTGGATCGTGCCCCAGACCGGTTCCACCAGAATTATTTTTCAAAGCCCCTGGGTGATTCCAGCGTGCAGGCAACACTGAGAACCCCTGGCCTGGAGGCTGTCTAGGATTCTGTCACAGACAGCGCCAGGTGGGAGTTAGTCCTCATTGTTCACCCGTGTTGTTAACAAGGGGACACAGGACTGGTGAACAGAGATGTGGCAAGCAGGACATGTGCTGGAGTCCGTTTCACGTTGGGGGTGGATGTGCTGGACCCCTTGTCCACCCTCCTCTGAGCACTTTGTCTCAAAGCTTGTGGTTGGGCAAGTATGGAGGGTATGGTGAGCGACCCTGGGAAAGCGCAATGCTGAAAGGTCCAGACTTTGGCCAACCACGCCCCTCTGGCCCCTTGTCCATGATGCTCAGCGCCTCCCACAGTACACACAATACTCCAGAAGTCAGAATGTGTTTAAATTACTGGCAAAGAAGAATTCCACACACTTTAGGATGTGGTTTAAACTGGCCACCGGCATGTCCACAGCCGGGAGATGCCTCCTTGCACGGTGGGAGCGAAGCCGGAGCCCCCATGCTGGCGAAGGTGTTCCTGCAAATGGTGCTTCGTGACAATGGAACGTGTGCATGTAGGCGAAACCGGGCTGCAGGCAGCCTGGATAAAGACGGACAGCACTGATGTGCACTGGACATGCTTGCACTTCGGAGGGCACCTGAACAATCAGAACGTGATTTGCCCTCACTTGAACCACCAAAGCAGCCTCTCCAGAACGCAGATGCCTGCTCTGTGACTCCCCACCCCCCACTTCCCTCTCTCATCCTTTAAGTGATGGGCCCTTCCTGGTTTGCGTTGAGGATGAACTAGTGTATCTCTGTGCTAACCAGATCAGACAATCTTTCGATTGCTGTAATTTTCACTCCCCGTGACATCAGCACTAATTTTTGTCAGTCCAGTGGGAATGTCTGACTGCATTTCTGCCTTGTGGCTGAGAAAATAAAGTGTCAATGAAATTCAGTTCTGGGGAATGGAGGGTCATGGATATATGTGGTGCGAGGGACGGTGCATTGGCGATGGGTGAGTCTTGCCTGGCAGAGCTAGAAAATGTCCAGCTCTAGAACTCTGTGAGTGTGCTATGCAAAATTCTACCATTAAAAATATTAAAGACACGCATCTGTTTAAAAATAGTCAACTATCCATATTTATTACCTGGCTCTCCATAATTTGCTCGTGGCTCCTTCGTTTCTTGTTTGTTGTCATTTGTTTAGAACCAACAGAAAAACATCTATGTGAGAGGAAAGACCTGCGTCAGACTGAGGGAAGATTCTGTGCCAGGCTCTGCCTGATGATGATCTTGGGTCCAGCCTCAATAGGAGACGCTCACCACAAGCACGGTGTGTGCAGATGGAATTCCCTGTCTCTGACCCTTATATCAGGGCCCCAGGGTCATTTCTGTAGGAACCCACCCGAGAACCTCAGCTGCCATGCGGTTGTCTAAGGAAAGAAGGCCATTATGTACCTCACTACTGGCGAAGTCTAATGCTTGAAGGGGCTTTGGAGAGCAGATCTCTTCTTTTACCATGGGGAAACTGAGGCCCAGATGGGTAGACTGCCTGTCCATGGCCACTCCCTCATCATGAGCAGGGCTGGAATGAAGCTCCCGGCTGTCTCCCACCACCTTTCTGTCCAGAGGTCCCCACCGGAAACTCCAAGGACAATCATTTTTCTTCCCACCTTTAATTGCACAGATCTTAATGTGCTCCCTTAACCTCATTGGGAAAAGTCTACACTGGGGATGTGTTCTAACCAAGCTTCGTGCCCACGTGGACTCTGCGAGGAAGTCTGAGAATGACATTGGATTGAAGGTCTCCTGGACGAGCTGCAGGATGACAGCTCTCATCTCTTCTAGGACAGCCCGTGGCTTCTGTCTCAGAATCACGGCTGTTCCATCTTATGGACTCCTTGTGAAGCCTTGCTGGCTAAAAAGTGTACCTTTTACATAATGTTCACGTAGGAGGAAGGGAGTCCTCTTCAGAGGGAAGTCGGTCCCCCAGGGAGGACCTGAGCTGGTGTGGGCAGGGCACGGGTGAGTGTATTAGTTTCCTGTTGCTGCTGTAACAAATCACGACAAATTAAAACAGCACAAATTTATTATCTGAAAGTTCTGGGGGCCAGAAGTCTAAAATCAAAGTGGTAGCAGGGCTGTGTTCCTTCAGGAGGCTTTGGGAAAGAATGCTTTCCTTGCCTTTTCCAGCTTCTAGAGGCTGCCCGCCTTCCTCGTCCTGTAGCCCCTTCCTCCACCTTCAGAGACAGCAGCTTCAGATCTCCGTCTTTCTCTGACCTCTGAGTCCATCATCGGATCTCTACTACTGCCTCTGACCTTCTTGCCTCCCTCTTTCCTTTATAAAGACAATTGTGATTATTTTATGCCACCCCCAGAATCCAGAATAATCTCCCCTTCTCAAGATCCTTAATTTAATGCCATCTGCAAAGTCTCTTTTGGCGTGTAAGATAACATATTCACAGGTTCCAAGGTGCAGACATCTTTGGGGGCTTTTATTCTGCCCAGTACAGTGAAGTAGGGTACAAATCCCACCACTGCTCTCTCCCTCCACCCCTCCCTCCCTCCACCCACCCATCCCTCCATCCACCCACCCCTCCCTCCCTCCACCCACCCCTCCCTCCATCCACCCATCCCTCCCTCCCTCCACCCACCCCTCCCTTAACCCTCCCTTTCTCCATCCCTCCATACTGCCCTCCACCCAGAGTTCTCACCCTGAGTCCCCAACACTCAAGGCCTAGAGACCACGCTGGGAGTTGCGTTTGGGGATTGCTTGAATGTGTTCCTCGTGTACATGGTTGAGCTTTGGAGACATAGGCCAGAACATTCTATCAGAGAACGAGCCCTGAGGTCGCCTTTCCTCAGGCTCCCATGGGAGCAGGGCAGCCACCAGCAGCTGCTCTAAGGGCTTCTGATGAGGGTTGCCCCTGTGGGCGGCTCTGGAGGCTGTGGCCCTGCCGACCGTGTCCGGCTGGTGCCTCTGGCAGCAGCTTCGTTCCCTGGTTGGGAAGGTACAGTGGGAAGTCTGGGCATGTTGGGGAGACCAGCAGCTCTAAAGCTTTCCTATCGGCTGGCACACCAGCAGGCTGTCACTTCTCCTGCTGGGCTAGTTGGAGTAGTTAATTCTGGACTTCTGGAGAACCATACCGTTCAGAGCTCCCTGAGGTCTGTGTCACTGGCTTCCTCGTTCCTCTGCGTTGAATCAAAAGCATCTTCCCCTCAGACCTTGCTCAGTTCTCCTGGTCTTCCCCATCCTTACCTGCCCTTTCTTCAACCTTGAGAACACACCTACCCGAGAGATGTGACTTGAGGGGAGCCCAGTTGTTGCTGGTACTCAGCCAAGCCCAGCTGCAAAGTCTGGGGCAGCGGTTGGCAAACCATGGCCTGGGGACCAAGTCCACCCACCACCTGGTTTTGTAAATGGAGCTTTATTGGAGCATAACCCTGCCCATTCATTACGGATGCCTGCTTTTGCAGCGAAACAGCAGAGTCGAGCAGTTCCGACAGACTGTATATCCTGCCAAGCCTAAAATATTTATGGTCCAGCCCTTTACAGAAGACGATTCCAGCCTTTGCAGCATCAGCGTCCAACCGTCCATTCCAGGAGCACTTACTGGGGGCCTCCCTGATTGGGGGCACCGTGCTGGCCCTGGGACTGTTGAGGTAAATGCGCCCTGCGTGGCTTTTGAGGGGCGGGCCATCGTCGGGCCTTCCTCAGTGTCACTCATTTTATCAAACTGGAAAGATGGCGAGACCCACGTGTTTGCAAACCATCAGGCACCTGTACAGACGTTTAATACACACAGTGACTGCCTCCCCGCAGTGTTGCCTGTATGGCCAATCCCAGTACAGTGAGGGTCACTGTCTCCTGGGCATGTTGCTGTGTCAACAGCAAAGTCACATCAGTGGCTCACGGGGCAGGAAGGCGAAGGGTGGAGGTTTTCCTGGATAATCCGCGGAGGAAGGTCAGGATTCTGTGTCGCCTCTCTGGTAAAGCCGGTGACATGGGCCAGACACATGTCGAGTAGAAGGTTCCCTCCAGCCCGCCTGCAGGTGGCGTCGAGAGGCTGGGCACGGAGCCATTCTGGGACCTGGCCTGCGTCCCAGAGCTCGATGGTGCTGAGCTGGGACCAGATTCCTCCCGAGGGGCCGGAGATGCTGCGCTGTCCACACCCTGTGAAAAGTGAACTGAGCCCAAACCAGGAGGTGACTGAGAATCCCACATTCTTCCTTCCCAGTGTTCCCTCTTGATGATTTTGTTGTGGTTCTTTTGCCGTTGAAAAGATTTTATAAAGAGCTCACCCAAATATCTAAAACCGTGCCATTTGCAAGGAAGAAAGGAGAGCCTGGAAATGCATGAGTGGCATCCAGGGACCATTAGGAACCTGAGGTGGCCAGGAGGAGGGTGTAACCCCCCAGCCCCACCCCGACCGGAGGCATTAGAGGCGGCACAGGAAGCAGAATGGGTCTCTTGGTTCCTGCGCCCACCCTCATCCCAGATTCTGCCGGGGAACCAGGGAGCTGACGGCAGGAAGATACCCATCAGCAGAAAGAAAAAAGCAAGCAACATCCCAAAAGCAGAAAAAGCACCCAGAAAGTTGCCCCTCCCATGGCTGGATGTGGGCTGCTGGCTCCTTGAGTGCTGTGTCCCCCGCCCCTGCCACAGGTAACCCCTGACCACCGTCTTCAGGGGAGAAGGGCACCCCCTTCCCACCCGGTGCTTACGGACCTCCTTTGGCTGCACAAGGACCCACCAAGGAGGCATTTGTAGGGAGTTTGGGTGTCCTGGTGGTCAGGTGTGATGACAGCCATTGGTTTCTGTAGTTGGAAGTCTGAGCTCCTGGGTGTGAAGTGCAGGCCGTGTGGCTGGTGGGGTTGGACACTCAGTCTGTGCTTTCTTGTCCCGTGTGGGAGGAGGGGTTCCGAGGAGGACGTGCCCAGGAGATATTTGCAGCTCTGTCTCCATGCCCCCACTGATGGAGGCAGGGATCCTCGGGGGCACGAGAGGGGAATGTCGGGGGGGGTGGGCAGCTCCCTCAGCCTCTCTCTACTGAAGCCTGGGCCTCTCTCTGCACTTTGGGGACCCCTCATCTGACGAGACTCACCTCTGCCATGGGGCGTGGAGGAGGGATGTTCTGCACGTCCCAGTTACCTCCGAGAGTCCTGGGTGAGCGAACACAGTGAGGACCGTAACTCCTCTGCGGCCTCTGCCTGCTGAGCTCTGCCCGCCGTGACTGCTGCTTATCCACAATTATTTTTATGGCACCCTTACCCCCTGGAGGGCTCAGGGCACTGAGGTCTCAGTGTGGCTCTAACATTTGGACAGGCACAAAACCAGCCCTGCTTTTTGGAGGGCACCCACCCCACCTGGCCCCAGCCCACCTGGCCTCAACCCACCTGGCCCCACCCCACCTGACCCTAGCCCACCTGGCCCCACCCTACCTGGCAACTGAGGGAACATGCCTTTAGTGCAGCTGAGAAAGCAAACCCAGTGACTGACCCACCCCGGGATCTCTCTGGAAACAGCCGCCCCTTCCAAAACCGCACCTTGTCAAATGAAACCTGAGGGAATGAGTCGCTCTCCGGAGTTTGAGGGACAAGCTGCTAATTCTTTTCTGCAGGTGACCAGGATCGGGGGGCCTAATGGTTCCCAAGGGGCTCAGGCAACAGACACCGGTTTGCCGGCGACACCGCCCACTGGGAGCTGCTCTGGAACCACCTGCTGGGATCCTTTGTTGCTCCGGCGGGGTGTGGGCAGGAGGTGGGAGGTGTTTAATAACAGGTAGCCACAGGGGAGCGTCCGTTCTGCCAGAGGATGTGCGTTTCCTCGCACGTGCAGTGAGGGGCCCTTAGTGTAAGCAGGGCTCGAGTCCTCCCCAAACGAAAGAAGACCTCCCCACACCCCGGCAAGAAGTGTTTTGTTTTGTTTTTAGCTTGAGGACGTTTTGCGGGATGAAAACGAGATTGAAGGATCAGGGGCGATAGGACGAGCCCAGAGCTCTTTGGATGCACGTAGGGACTTGGGGCCTTAGCTTCCGGAACATCTCGCCACTTCAGCCCTGGGGGCACTGCGCACACACCCAGGGGGTGACCTTGGCCCTCGGTGACCAAGGGCATTTTGTCTTCTGGGGAGGAAAGGCGTGTAATTTCTTCCCACACTGTGAAATATTCCATGCAACAGCAGACTGAGTGCACTCTCCTGAATTGAGCTGACTGTGGCAATTTGGTGGGAGCCAGCCGGCACACGGGGGGCCGGGGAGGAGGGGGGCCGACTCCACTGCACTGCAGGGGCTGGCAGAGGCTTGAGGACGGGTGCAAGAGCCGCCTCGAGTTGGGCAGAAGTGGCTGGGATGTTGGCTCCTGGGCTGACTCGCTCTGTGGCCTTGGGTAGGTCATTAAGCTTCTCTGAGCCCTTGTTTCTCATCTGCAAACTATGGAGAAGTATGGGGTCCTCAGCTTGCTGTGAGGCGTAAAGGAAAAGATGGGAGCAAAGCTGGTGCCATGCTCATCGTTTCCCGAAGGTGCACGCGCCCAGCGCTGGCGCTTGCCGGAGCACTGGGCTGCTCCCCGGGCCTCTCCTTCAGGGACACTCCACCTGTCTCCACCCGACTGAAGTTAGGCTGCTGTGTGTCCCCAGAAGTTTGGCGGAGTTGGCAGGCGCCGTTTCTCTTTAAAGCGCTGTGAGTTGTCATGGGAAATGTAAATGGTTGGCCGTTTGTTTCTTGATCATTTCTTGACATATCTTCTGGGCAGGAGTCAGCTCATCCCGGGAGCAGCTATCTGCGAGGGGTGAGGCCCACATCCAGAGGGGCTCCCAGGCCAGCAATCAGGAGCTCACGGGCTTATTGGGGAGCAATTCCCCTTCCAAGGAGGCCTCCTTGATTTTTCCACGGGCAAAGGCATGGTGTCTTCATTTTCAATGGAGAAAAATACCTTTTTTTACCCTTTGTTTGGGAAAAATGTCTTCCTCTGTGTAAAAATCAACACCGCTGGGGGTTCTACTTAAGATTCAAAAGCAATTACCCGCTGATGTGATGGGAGGGGGCAAAGGGGCTTCCAGGGGCTGTTCGAGTTCCATTCCCTGATGTGGGGGCTGGTTGCCCGGCCGTGTTCAATCTGGGGGAGTGTATTGAGCCATCTGTACACTTAGAATGTGTGCACTTTTCTCTCTGTATGCTATGCTTTAGTAAAATCTGCATCAGACAGAGAGCTTCAGGACTGAGTAAAATAGTCCGAAATAAATAGAATATGCACATTTAGATTGCCACCATACAGAGGCTTATGGGCAGCTTTTCTGCTGTCCACTTGGGCATGGGTTTATGCATACAGGACGTGAGACAGAGGGATACCAGTGGCCCCTCTAAAACACATGGCATGGCAGTACTGGACCCTGTGGGTTGACTTCAGGGACTGTCCAAACAGCTGGACACCCAGGAGCTCCTGGGCATTTCCTGCTGGCCTAGCATGCAATGGCTCCCGTCCCAAAGGAGTCTGGTCCTGTTGGGGGGACTGAGTGGGAAAGAGATGCCTACCAGGTGATGGGGCCCAGGACGGTGGCTGTCACTCAGGATTCACTTCATTAACTCCATAAACATTTTTTTAAGTGACCCCTACATGCCCTGCCCTGTTCTATACACAGGACACGGTGATTCAGAAGACAGTTCTGGTCACATTGTCTCAGACCAGCGGCGTCTGGGGCAATGGAAGAGCTGGGAGGCAAGATGAGCCCTGGGCTGGGGGCAGCTGTCAGACAGCTGGGCTCGTGTCGGGCGTTCAGTTTGGGGCTGGCTGGCGTCGCTGTAATGAGGAACAGGCTTGCCCTGATGTCCGCTTTATTCTCACCGTCACTGAACTTCAGGACCCTCGGGATCACTGGGAGCCAGGATGTCTGGACAGGCTCTTTCTGAATCGCTAACGTTCTAAAAGTAACTCATCCCGGAGAGATAACTAAGGAAGCTCCTTCGTTTTCGTTTGATGGTGACTGTTCACGAATGCCTCTATCTACAAGGTTTTAAACCTCCGTTCATTTACACCTTTGTTCACTATCCTTTGTTGTGTGTCTACACGGGGCAGGGCAGTAGCCAGGGCCAGAGGTTTGGAGATGAAAGGTGACATGACCAGAGGGGGCAGGTGCATGGTAGGCAGTTACAGCCCCACCAGGTGGGTGCTGGGGGGATGTGTGGCCCCCTTAGGATTTTCTGAACACAGCACAACTCCCCTGGAAACAGGATTAGATCGTGGAGAAGTCCCTTCCAGTTGACTTCATTTGGATGGCATCAGCGGGGTGTATGGAAAAAGCTCTCACTGGTTCTGTTTTTGCTTCCTGGTACTCCTGAGAAGGCACAAGGCCCGTCCGCCAGCTCTGAGCTGCCCAGAAGCCTAAATAGTGTAGTGGGGCACAGGACCCATTTGCTATTTTGTGATACGTCTACAGCTCTGCTTGCAAAACACAGCGTGCTAATTTGTAGAGCAGAATTCTAGAAAGTGAATCCCGTTTCTCCCCAACTGCCTTTCAACAGCAAAGATGGAACCAGGCGCAGTGGTCCTTGGGCTGCCCTATGGCCGGGGGGTCTGCTCCTTTGCCTGGGTGCCTCTCTCCTTAGCTTAGACATGGTTCGCCCAAGCCCGGGGGGGTACCCCACTCTATCCCCACTCTATCCACCCTGCCAACAACGGCATTTCCTTTCTTGACCACTGGGCTCCAATTGTGTTTCAGCCAGAACCAAGCATCGCATTTTACGTTTGTCCTCTTTCCAAGAAGACCCCCTTCAAAATCCCCTAGATGTAAAGTATCAGGGTCTGTGAGACAAACTGCCCCCAGGCCGGCCCTGGTTCTGTGGCTGGAACCCTGGGTGTCCATCTGCTCCTCCCCCGGGGACCATCCTCCTGCCCATCAGCCTGTTTGTCCCAGCGCTTCTGCTGCCGGGGTGGGCCCTGCTCTCCTCCCTCCGCCCCTGTCTTCTCACTAAGCTCGCAGCTAACAGAGCTCTGCCACAGGGACCGAGTCTGAGCAGAGTTCTCTTCCCTGTGATGGATGGGCCCGGACACTGTCATCTCTCTTTGTCTCTCTGTCTGTCTCTCCATCTCTCCATCTCTTGTCTCCTCTCTGGTCTGGGTTTTGATCTGGCTTCCGGTCTGGCTGTTTTAAGGATGAGCCGCCCTCGCTCTGCATGGAGCTGTTGGGCATTCAACAGCCCTGCCTCTTGGGTCCTTTTCATGTTTGTGGTCCTCTGAGCGCTCGCTGTCCCGACCAGAAAAGCAGTGTTGGACAAGCACCCCCATAAACAAGCACCCACAGCTCACGAAGCAGGCGGCTTACCCAGTAGGGCAAGCACTGGGCTGCACAGAGCTTATTGGCGGGAAAGTAGGGGGGGATGGGTCCATCCGCATTTCATATTTCAATAAGGGAACCAAACTCCGGGCTTTGCAGTGAAGGACGATCTCGTTACATAAACAGAGGGATTTGCACGTGTTGGACACTCACAAACCCGGCTCTAACTGGACAGCCCCCAGCTGGTGTTCCCAATCCTCCCCTGGAGCTGAGTATGCACTGCCTCCCCGGGCCAGCCTCCGTGGTCCAGGAGTAGGACAGATTGATGCCTTCTTGACTTCTGCTCCCAGTGTCACTTTTAAGATTCTCCAATTCCGAGTGCATGTTTGTCGTTTTTAAAGAAAAAAAGGTTTCTGATATTAGAGAAATGCAGCCCTGAGTTGGTGGACCCCACTTGGGTCCCACAGGTGAAGACCCTTAGCTGCCCGGCAGCATGTCACAGGTACCCCCATCCTTCCGTGTCACCCTGGGAGCCAACGTCCCTCTCCGAGATGTGCGTTGTCAGCCTCGTGAGCCAGTGTCACTCACTGGCCTCAATGTTGTATCAGCTTATTGCCAGAGTTCACGGTTGGACCCACAGTTCCAGCCTGGTGGCTCTAAATGACAAGCGCACTGTCTGTACCCTCACTCTGTCTGCCTTTTCCCTTGGAAGGGCCAGATGCTCCCGCAGCTCCCACACGCAGGTCTGTCCCTGGCGACCTGGCCGTGGGCGTCGCAGCCTGTGTGAGCTTCCCACAGCCAGTATTAGTACGTGGTGCCCCAGTGTGGACCTCAACACCAAGGGCCGGCCCCCTGTGCTATCAGAGTGAGAGCAGCACCCATGGGCTCTGCCTGGGGGGATAGGGCCTCTCGGAACCCGGAGACACAAGGTTGCCCTCAGGGCTCCTTGCCCCCCTCTGCAGACTGCCCTTGGCCTCCAAATGGCTGGTGGTCATCTCAGTGACCCGTCTGCCTCCTCAGGCAGCTCCTGGTTTATGGGGGCCCAGCTGGGGATTAGCTTCAAACTTTGAGAGGGAAGAGCTTAGAGGAGGATTTGCTTGGGAGTAACCCTGATCCCGATCTGAACTGATGAGAGCCTGGTGATAGCAGACGCCCGGCGGTTAGCGCTCCCTCAGTGATGTCATGCCGGTCCCCTGTGGCTCAGGTCCCCAGAGTGCCTGGCCCCGCATCGCAGAGCTCCATCCTGATGAGGAGCCTGACCACCCGGAGCTTGAAGTGTCTCTGCTGTCCCCCAGCTCTTCTATCCACCGAGGGGCAATCATGGGGCTTTGGGGGCCCTGTCCCCTCCCCCACACTGGTTTCCTCCAGCTGTCAGTGCCCGTGTTTGCTGACCTGTCATCCTCGACATCCCAGTGGTAGGAATCTGACTCATTTGCGGTACTGGCTCACCTCTAGACTGGCCCCCTCCCACCGGGACGACTCCCCAGCCCTCCCCAGGCGCTGTCACTCTCCGTAATGAGTCAGATCGCAGGGCCTCTGGCTTCCTGCCTTTTGCTTCCGCTTCACTCTGCCTGATTAAACAAGGCCCCGGGGACTCCGCATCCAAATCCAGGTGGCACCTGGTGACAGGTTGGTGTTCAAGTGTCCCATCTGTGAAAGACGAGCAGACTCCCCAGACCCTGGGGGGCTTGCATCAACATACAGGTCTGGGGGTCCAGGGAGCATCCAGCTAGTGACTGACCAGAGGGCCCAGGACAAGGGGCTCACACGCACCGTTTCTCAGCAGGGCCCTTAACCCTGGTGTGTGGAGCTAAAAGACCGCCTTTGTACGACTGACTATTTCAGGGTACGTTCTGCAGCCTTCTCAGGAACTGAGAGCTGTTTCTGAGTTAGAAGTCTTTATCTATGAATCTGGTCGCTTCTATTTTATTCTTTATAGCAGATTTGAACAGTCTACTTGAAAAAAAGATTAATGTGGCTCTGTTTGGGAGGTGCAGTTTTTTTCCATTCGCAGAGCCCTGGGATGGAGACTTGCCAGAAATTTCAAAGCAATTGGATGTGGCTGCAAAATGATAAACTTTGAATTATTCATTCATTAATATATTAATTATTTAATTGTAAAGTAAGGATTTATGAATACCTTCTATATAAATAATTTATGTTTATAGAAATATGTACGTTATAAGTAATTCGTAAATCAACTAATACATTAATCATTTAATTAATAAAGACATTTGCTTCCCATCGTGGGGGCAGAAGCAGCGTGGCTGGGGGTGCACTGGGTTAGGATCTGTTCACACTGGCTGTGGGGGCCTGGACACCTGCTTCCTCATCCAAAATGAGAATGGCAGGTTCCTCGTACCCTATATGGCATATGGGAAGTACTTTGTATAAAGCATTATACACATAATGGTCATCGTCATCAATAAAACCCGTGAAATGCAACTGAGGAAGCAGACAAAGGTGTAAAAGAGACACAAGGTCCATTTTCTTGCCGAGAGCTTGGCATTTCATACTATGGTGTGAAGGTCTTGCGTTTGGCTTGGGTTCTGTAGTCAGGCGTACCGTGTGTTTGCTTATACAGCCTCGAGGGGAAAACCAAATCAATCCTGTGATGGAAAATGAATGTGATCTGCTTTCTGCAGGATACAAGACTCTTCTGAAAGGAATTTCTGGGAAGTTCAACAGTGGGGAGCTGGTGGCCATCATGGGTCCTTCCGGGGCTGGGAAGTCCACGCTCATGAACATTCTGGCCGGATACAGGTGAGCAGCCCCTGCCGAGGAGAATGAGGTCCTCGCCCAGTTGTGGGCCTGGGGGAACAAGGTGACCGGTGAAGGCTGTTCAGCCATCCTGTCACATCTTCAGGTTCTGTGCAGGCTCCCGTAAAGCCTGAGGGGTTAGCAGTAACAGGCTTTGGAATCTGTTAAGAAACAGCGCAAGGAAGAGAATGGCCTTGAAGGCGGCAAAAGGCACCACCTGCTTGCTGCCACATGACGGGGAGAATGGACGCAAGCGAGCGAGGGCAAGGGGCAGAACGGCCAGCAGCCTGCTGAGTGAGCTCAGCCTGGCCAGGCCTTCCGGACAGGAAGAAGTGGGAGAGTCAGGGGAGGGGAGGGGGCCCGCAGGAGACCTCGAGACAAGCATGACTGGAGGTCAAAAGTCAGGGGAACGTTGTCAGAGAAGGACGAGGACCGTCCTCTGGACCCAGAGCCCATGGGGCTTTTGCTGGTGGCTGTTGGTTGTTTCCAGGTTTGGAAACCATGATCCCTGATGTCCTGCCCAGTGTCATCCCTGTGTGAATGCTGTGAAAACTGAACCCTTGCAAGTGTTCAAAAATGCTCCCCTACAGCCAGTTCTTTTCAGTTCTCATGGGCCCATTTGCTAACTTTAGCAAATAATAATAACAATTTAATTTACTGGGAAAAAAGAGCAAGTACCACCGCTTTCCTTGGGACTTCTGAATTACTTCTTAACACTAGAAATTAAAATTTTAAAAAACCCTCATGAGAAATTCCTGCCTGTTGCATTCACACCCGAAGGTTAAGCCAAACTGCCGACGCCCAGCATCACGGAAGGAATGGAGGAGAGGGGAGTGTTTCCTGTGGGGCAGCTCATCCCACACCCTAGCTCCTGGCCATCCTGAACAGTGCCTGGGCCTCCTGGAGTGGTGGAGGGCAGCCTAGAGTTGGTGGGCACCAAGCCTGGCTCCTGGGGAAGCCAACTGACCCCAGCCCATTTCCTGGGGGAAAGAAGGGCCCACCACAGGCCCACGGTCACAGAGACGGGCTGATGAAGTCGGAAACCAGACGTAACCTCACTGGTCTCCGTAGACCCTCCATGTTTCTGTTTCCATGGCATCTAGGAGGCAGGGCTGGAAACATGGGTCCTTATTGCGATGCTCATGGCTCCTACCGCCTCCCCGGGCTGAGCTGATGCACCCAGAAGAGTATCGGGCACTAGAGATGCACAGTGGGTCTGGAGTGAGGGAAGTGGCTGGCAGGGCCCTGCACCTTCTGTTCCCACAGTGCACACGGGACACCCCAACCTGCCCACTGTGGTCAGAGAGAACAACTTCCTCGGTGGAGAAGGACCATGCGCTTGGCTAAGGGGGATCCAGGGCCCAGGCCCCCTGCTCTCTGAGCCACCTGAGCCCAGGGACTCTGCTGTGTTCCCTCCTAGTTGCATCCTCAGGAACTGGTTCTGCAGTGGCAGCCATACCATGACTACAGAGTGTTGGCCTTTGGGGTTGTGGCTGTAGCCTCAGCTACCCACAGGATTGCTCAGAAGCCAATCTTACAAATGGCCAAAAAGTCAGGGATGTATATCCGACCTCGTGGCTGTGGGTAGGAGCGTCCGTGCTATCTTTGTGCGTTTAGGGGCACTTGTTACAAATACGCTATCGGAGGCAGCTCGCCCCACCTGCCCCTTTCCACGCTGGGCCTTTTCTCCGTCAATTCCTCCCTGCCAGTGCTGCTGTTCTTCCTGGCCTCCCGTCCCTTCCTGCCCCTCGGTGTCTCTGTGGCAGGTGGTCCAACCGGGAAGATGCTAGGGGGGCCACCTCTCTCTCACTCTCCTCCCAGGCCCGGGAGGAGGAGGAGGAGCAGAGGAGTCGGGCTAACAGTATCCTCCCCTTGGCCTTCCAGGGAGACCGGCATGAAGGGGGCGGTTCTCATCAACGGCCTGCCCCGGGACCTGCGCTGCTTCCGGAAGGTGTCCTGCTACATCATGCAGGACGACATGCTGCTGCCCCACCTCACCGTGCAGGAGGCCATGATGGTGAGCCACCCACTGGCCTGTGCTCTGGCACCTGGCTGCCCCTCTCTCCTCCGCATTAGATGGAGCAGCCCCCAGCGGGCCAGGGCTCTGCCAGGCCCTGCACAGAGTCAGCACCACCCCTCCCTCGAGCGGAGTTCTGGCACCAGACATGCTGTTTGGACAGCTTCATTGAAAAACCCCCAAGATCCTGCGTTCTCATAGACCCTGGATGACAAAATCGAGGTCAAGTTTCTGGGAAGGTTATTGACCCAACGGATGTGGGTAACCACTTCCAGGGTGGCCACAATCCTACTGCCTGTGGGCTGAGGGTCCTTCCTTCTCATCAGCTGTGCTTGAGTCATTCTGTGGCTTTGGGCCCAAGTTCCAGCCAACCCGGTGTCGGGGTTGGGGCCCCGAGGGTCTCCTCCTCTGACTCACCTGCCTGCTGAGTGGGTGAGTGAAACCAGCATTTTCTGGACACCCTCCTGGGTCCCAAAACAAAGCAACAACAATACAACCCGAATCCTGAAAGGCTGCACTTGCCAATTTCTGTGGTGTAGACCCTGCCACTATGGATCACGTTACACTGTCATCGGTTTAACAGGTGGCTTGTGAAACTCCTGAGTAGGCACCAATGGCCTTCAGGCCCCTGATGCCTGGGGTTTCCTGCTCCCCACTGCCCACATCTGACTTCTCTCGTGGGCACGGCAGAGAATTCCACTGAGAGAACAGGAAGCACCCGATACGGGCTGCTCTCCCAGACCCTGCCTTTGCTAAGCTGCTCGAGGGGAGGAGCCAAGACCCCCGAGGGTTCTCCTCTACCATCCAGCAGCTCAGGGGCCGCTGGGATTCTGGGCCCACGCTGTGGCACATGAGGTGCACCCTGCCCACGGCCACCTGTTCTGATTCCGTACCGTTGTCCTTGTCCCCTGCAGGTGTCTGCACATCTGAAGCTCCAGGAGAAGGATGAAGGCAGAAGGGAGATGGTAAGTGTGTGTCTGGGCCTCAGGTGGTCCAGAAAGCGTGTGAAATCCATTTGACAAACACATGTGGAGGGACTTTTTGGCGCTGGTTTTGTTTGTTGGTTTGTCACCTAGTCTTCTCTGAGGGTGGGGGGACGGTGACATCTCAGTGTGCGTTCTGGCCTGGCCACCAGGGCCCAGGAGTGAGCACTCCACTTCAAGAGCCATGGCTTTGACTCTCAGATCCAGATGCTGCCACATGAGGACACGGCAGGACCCCGGCCTGAGAGCTTAGATGGCCGGGAGAGCCTGCCTTAGGGTTGGACCAAGCGCTCTGCTCCTTTTAGTGTTTGGTACCCTTTCTACTCAGTTGTTTTTTTATAAAACACTAACAATAAAGATGGTTACTCATTTGCTTAAAAATAACCAGCCTCCGCCCGAAAACACGGGCAAGAAGAAATTTGGTTCTTACGTGTTATTAACCAGCCTTATAAAAAATAAACAAGGTCCTGGGATGACTGAGACCTTCTCATCCTTCCATTGTTGTTTTGCGGTTCCCTAACACCCCAGGGAGCAGGGAGGGGGTTGGGTAGGCAGACCCAGCGGGGGCCAGAAAGCCCCACGTAGCGAGGCAGGGACCGGTGTATACTTACGAACAGGAATCACACAGCGTGAGGGTGAGCGGAGAGGGAGGTCAGGTCAGAGGGGCTTGCTGACGTGGAGAGGACCCTGTAAGGAAGCAGAAATGAGCCCACGGGGGAGCCCCGTCAGCCTTGGCCTCCTAGAACCCACTGCCTCCAGCGCCCCGGGCTTCCGTCCATAATGGGGGGATGGAAGACCCGGCCCCACCTGCCCTGGGTCACCTGCTCTAATTCAGTGGGCAACTGAATTCGATGATGTCGTGCATGTCTTTGAGCTCCACAGCACAGATGTGATCCGTAAGTCAGTAGGCCGTGGGGTAGTTTCCCTGCAGTGTGACCTGCCTGGACCAGCCTTTCCAGGCAGGAAGGGAAACTGAGGAAAGTAGGTTTTCCTGAAGGGCTGGGGGGACAAGTTTGTGCGTCTCAGCTGAGGTTCTAGATTGGGGAGCACAGCCAGCCAGCCTTTTGCCTCCCGCACCAGCTTTGTCTGTTAAGTGATGGCCTTCAGAGGCCAGCTTCCAGGCCCCATCCGGATGGCTGCTCAGGTCTCAGGGGAGGGCCACAGGAAGTCGCTCTGCCTGCTAGAGCAGAACGGACAGGCAGGAGATGGCCGTCTTGGTCGGGAATGGAGATGTCTCCTGGGAGGCCGCTGCCCATGTGCATGTCCTCCTGGTGCCTGTCTGAAGACCCAGACTGGAGGAGAGCCTTGTGCTGTTCTCAGCTGGGTTTACAAGAACAAACACGTCAAGTTGGTGAGCACCTTCTCTGCCACCGTGTGGCTGAATCCTCCCGAGAACATGAGAGCCTTGTGCCTCTCTCTCTTCAGATTCAACTGCTGCTGGATTGCACAGGACAACGAGCCACCCCTGCTGGGCCTAGAGGCATTCTTGAGTCCTGCACCCATTTCACGGGAAGCCCCAGCTTGGGCCGGGTGGGCCCTCGGTCCTGGTGCTCAGCCATGTGCACGTTCCACCTCCCCCAAGAAGCCGTCAGCAGAGTCGTGTGATTGTTTTGAAGATAAAACAACACTGACTGCGTGCCTTGACTCATTTCCCTCCAACCGTCTGCGTGTACCCAGGTCTCTATTGTTTATATCTCATGCAAACACAACCAAATGGAATGTTCTAGCAGGTAGTGGAATGTGTTATCCACAGCCTTCCTTGTTTCCTGGAAAAGCAGCCTCAGCCCTCGAGAGCCCCCCGCAAGGGAGCTTTGTCAGGAGCGAGGTCTCCCGCGGCCGGGACATTGTTTGTTCTTTCTGACTAGTTTTAAAACAAAACCAACCTGCAGGGCATCACCCTTGCGAGAACACTGGAGAACGTGCGCTGGACAGGCAGGGAACAAGAAGGCACCCACATTGGTTTTCACCTCCAGCATCCTCTCCATGGGGGCTGAGGGCAGGTCAGGGCAAAGGCATGCTTGACCACAAGGGGGAGGCCTGGGAAGAAAGATGGGGGACCAGGAAGGGGCATGTGCCATGTTTGTGGAGGCCCCGAAGCAAGCCTGGAACAATCAGAACGACTCTTCATCCTGCAGCTTCGGCCTGTGGTTCTGAAGACGGCGGTGGCCTTGTTTTCTAGGAAAGCCGACCCACACAGTCTGTATGGGAGGGAACATGTGCCAGAAAAATCCCTCCCCACCTGCCCACCTTGATGGCCTTCCTCCCTGGTTGGTTTCTCTCAAAGGCAGTGCGTTCTAGAAGAGGCAGGGGAGTTGGCCGTAGGGATCAGCAAGGGAGAGGCCAAGTGGGATTCGAACTCAGATCTGTCTGACTCAGCTGCTGCCCGGCCCCTGGAGCAACGGAGCCCTGGCTCCTCCTGTCACCAAAACCACATTTTCTACTGACCCTACATAAGTAATTCAAGAACCAGAGTGGAAAGTTCCTTCCTTGTGAGTTCCTTCTCCTTTTGGATGACCACATCTTCCCAGAGAAGCCACTGGACTGGGGTCTGCCCACTGTTGCCACCAGGGCCAGGATGATGGCTGGGCAAATTCTAGAGGGACCTCCAAGGTGGGCTGCCCCCAGCAGGTGAGCCTGACGCGGAGGCAGGGAGGGCGGCAGCTAACCTCCCCTTCCTGCGGCTGCCTCCGAGAAGATGCTGGGATGGACCTGAACCCTGCGGCTGAAGCCGGCACCCGAGCCTGCACTGAAGGCTGCTGACCGTTCTGTTCCCTGAGTCGATACTGGGTCAATAATCTGGAGCAGACAGGGAGGGCTCGGGTCACAGTGGACTATCTGTATCCTGAAGCCAGTCTGCTTCCTGGGGGCGGACATCGGTGGGACCACCGTCGGAGGTGGTGACAGCTTTAAGCAGTGTCGTTGCCTTGCTGCCACATCAGAGACTTTGTTTTCCTATCGACAAGCGCCAAAGGGACTCCATTCCTTCTTTCCGAGAGGCCTGGCCTGTGTGGCTGTGTGTCTGCTGGAGCCATGTGCATTAGTAATAGTATGTTAATAGCTGCTGTTGACTAAATGCTCTGTGTGCCAAATCTTGTGCCAAGCACTTTCATTCCGATGCCCTCCCATGGCCCTTCTGTGCTGGTCAGAAACCTGATCATCCGTCTGTCTATGTGTCCACCCATCCCCCTTTCTGCAAATGTTTATTGACGCCTTCCCTGACCGGGGCCCCGAGTGAGGCTTAGAAGAGAAGGTCACCAGCAGGAGGCAGAACAAGGACTCCAGCCCAGGGGGGCCTGGCTCCAGCTCCTTAGCCTCTTGGACCCAAATCAGGACCTCAGACTTGGAAACGCGCCTGCCCACTTGGCAATGGCAGCCTGGGGTGGGCCCTGATTTCCACGTGTGGCTGCCAGCAAATGGGGGAGGCAGTGGGTGTTTCGACCTGGGCCCTGGAGGTGGCGAGGTGTGGTGGGTGGTCCCTGACAGTCACTCTGGCTCTGCTGCCCCCCAGGTCAAGGAGATCCTGACGGCTCTGGGCTTGCTGTCTTGCGCCAACACGCGGACTGGAAGCCTCTCGGGCGGCCAGCGGAAGCGCCTGGCCATCGCACTGGAGCTGGTGAACAACCCCCCTGTCATGTTCTTCGATGAGCCCACCAGGTAACGGGGAGCAGTGGGAAGCAGCGGGAAGAGCCCCTGCTCTCTCAGCCAGGGGTTTGTCCGGGGGCTCTGCCGTGGCCTCAGAAGGGGGCTGTGTGCTCTGCCTGCCTCATGTTTGCCTTCTGTTCTGGGTCAGGGGCCTGACTTACCTCCCTCTCCCTGTCTGAGACCAGGAGACAGCTGTGGGTCCAGACCTACCCGGTGTGCTCTGAATGTGCGGGAGGGTTTGGGGGTCCCGCAGGCGTTTCATGGTGCCCCTTGATTTTAGCGGCCTGGACAGCGCCTCCTGCTTCCAGGTGGTCTCCCTGATGAAAGGACTGGCTCAAGGGGGAAGGTCCATCATCTGCACCATCCACCAGCCCAGCGCCAAGCTCTTCGAGCTGTTCGACCAGGTACGCAGGCCCTGCTGTGGTCAGCCCGTGTGGACTCAGGTCCCGGGTACTCATGGCTTCCCGGTAGCTCATGGGGGTGTCTTCACTTTTGAGTGGGCTTAAGTTCTATGTTTCATAAGACTGTAAGACTATAAGCAGCAGAGGTGGCAGGGTGGGAGCGGGTAGGAAGAGCTGGCCAGTGTTCTCCCTCGGGCTGGTGTCCAGCCATGGGGTCTTGGGCAAGTCACTGACATTGCTATGGCTTCACTCCCCTTTCCCCATTATAATGGGGAACACTTGTTTTACAGAATTAAATGGCAGGCTTTAATGTTTGTACAATATCACTTTTTTTTATAAATCTTAGGTTTTGATATTATTATAAGCAAAAAAAAAAATAGCAAGGGATGAAATGTGTATAGCTCCAAAATCTTTCCTAATCAGGTGGTTACTGTGAGGGGGCAAAAGCAATATAATAAAGTAATTCCTGGCCACATGATATCCTCAGTCTTCCCTGACTTATCATGGATTTCCCCTTGAACTTGGAGTCCTCGGGAGGTCATGTAAATCTCTCCTGAGAGAGAGAGAGAGAGAAATTGATTGATGGATGGGTGGATTGATGGGTAGACGGATGGATGGGTGGGTGGATAGATGGATGGATGGAAGGGTGAATGGGTATATGGTGGATGGATGGATGGATGGGTGGGTGAGTGAGTAGATGAATGTGTGGATGGACAGATGGATGGATGGAAGGGTGGATGGGTATATGGTGGATGGGTGGAGGGGTGGTTGGTTGGATGGATGGGTAGGTGGATGGACAGATGGATGGATGGATGGGTGGATGGGTTGAGATCTATTGCTTTGTGGAAGAAAGCAGGGTTGATGATTTTTCCCTCCTTACTTTTTTCCAGCTTTATGTCCTTAGTCAAGGACAATGTGTGTACCGGGGAAAAGTCTCAAATCTTGTACCATATTTGAGAGATTTAGGTCTGAACTGCCCAACCTACCACAACCCAGCTGATTTTGGTAAGTAGAGCCTTGACCTGAGAGAAGGAAAAGAAAAGGGGGTCTTTTCCAATCTTGGTGGGTTTCCACTTTTACCTGAAGTACAGATGGCCCAAGTGCCATCCTGTGGTAGAACTTTTAAGAACGATAAAAAGAGGTTTTCTTTCCTCCAGATAAAATATCTGGAAACTATAGCAAAGGAGCTCTGACTAGGAGCAACATTTCCTAACACTTTGCTGTGTTATTCTAAAAAGAAATAACCTCTAAAAAAAAAAGGGCACTTTTTGCATTGATTAACAGAAATGTTAAAATGCTGATTTAAGTCTTGACCAAATGTGACAATAAAGGTGACCCTCGGAGTCCAGAGACAAGGTTGATGGTCTGAGGTGCTTCTCTTGACGTGGAGGTGCCGAGGTCAGCAGGCTGCAATGCTTAGCAGCCGGTCGCATCATCACTTGCACAGGCCGTGCGGTTTATAAGCTGACACCTCCGATGCTGACTGCTCCTCCTCTGCCTTCTCCTCTCAGCTCACACCCTCCAGGGCATCGCCGCCACCGTCAGACATCACTTTCCCACCAGATCTCCGTCCTCTGCACCACTTCTCCACAACATGTCACCCCACCTGTCTATCAGCAGACTCGACAGCCTCTTTGTGTCTCCAAAACCAATGCCCTCTTCCTCCCATCAGATCTGTCCTCCTTCATTCCACTCTCCAAGTGGGAGATCTTGGCATCCCTCTTGCTTTCTCATCCTTGCAAATTTTGTATTAACTAGGCCACCGAGTGCTCGAACGCCCGCCTACCCAGTCCCGTTGTCCCCCTCAGCACTGTGCTCGGGGTCCAGTCCTTGCCATTGCACCCTGCCATGCTGGGGCTGCCGTAACAAAGTGCCACAGACTGGGTGGGCTAAAACAATAGAAGTTCATTCACTCACGGTTCTGAGGCCAGAAGTCAGGATGTCGGCAGGGCTCTGCTCCCTCTAACGGTTCTAGGGGAGGGTCCTTCCTGCTTCCTCCAGCTTCTGTTGGCTCCAGCATTCCTTGGCTTGTGGCCATGTTGCTCCAATCTCTGCCTCTGTCTTTACATGGCTTTTTTTCTCTGTGTTTCTCTCTGTGTCCTCTCTTCTTCTTGTAAGGACACCAGTCATTAGACTCAGGGTCCACCATAAATCCAGGATTTCCTCTCAAAATCCATCACTAATTACATCTGCAAAGAACCTTTTCCAGATAAGGCCATGTTCTGAGGTTCCAGGTGGACACAAACTTTCAGGGGACATTATTCAACACTCTACAACCCTCCTCCTGGGTCCCCCAGTCATCAACCTTCCTTGCTCAGTTTTTCTTTCTGACTCTGGCCACGCCACTCCCAGGACTCCATATTTCCTCCAACATCATCTCCCACATGGTGTTCCATGAGACACTGTCCCTGGGAAATGCTTCTCTCTTACACAAAGTGGGCTATGACAGAGAGGATGGAGAGCTTGGTGAGCTGGAAGGAGATGGGGGCGGGGAGAGAGCTTCGTTAGGGAGGGAATTGAGCCTGTTGAAAAGGCAGTGGGACAGGTCCTGTCTGTAGCTGCCTGTTTGTTCACGAGTGAGAGAAGGATGGTGCGGCAGGTGCTGCTGAGCAGGGGAGGGCAGCAAGGCCCACGGCCTACAAAAAGGTGAGAACTTAGAGAGCAGGATGGACAGAGGAAAGAAATAGGGCACATGGGACTTCGAGGAGGTCCCAGAAAGGTGAGAGTGTGTCCCTTCTGGTGGCTTCTATTCCCTCAGTGTCACCTGGAGAGAGGGCCAGAGTTGAGGAGAGAGTGGTGGGTGTGAGTAAGCAGGGGAGTGGGCAGTGCTGGGCTCGTATGGCATCATTGATGATGATGTTCTGGTGCGGCCAAACTGTCCTGGTTTACGACTGGATCTAGGAGTGCTCGGCCGCCCTGGTTCGGGCTCAGGGAAAACAGATAGCTGGTTTTGCCGGAGGAGAGTACCAAAAACCCAAGGCCCGGGGGACTGTGGGAATTAGCAAGAAAGTCATTGAGATGCGAGGCCTGGACGTACGCAAGGAAGGACGTGGGAAAGGAGAAGGCAGATAGACTGGGAGAGAGCAGGTCGGCAACAGGAAGGAGAGCAGTTGCCATGAGAGTGTAGAACCAGGAGAGACAATGAGGCAGAGTGGGACCTTGAGTGAGTGTAGAGTGCAGAGGAAGCGTGATGCCTGGGGCCAAGGAGGGATGGTGGGAGCAAGGGAGGAGGGTCAGTGGAGGAGATGCTCCCTGGGGATCTGAGGATGGGGCTGATGGTCCCAGACCTCAAGGTCCCCAGGGTGCCAAGCACACCTCATGGCCCCGGGCTCTTCTCCATGGTCCTGAAGAACTGCCACAGCTCGTCACTCACACTCCTCCCCAGGCACAAAATGTGAGCTCTCCAAATGGGAATCCCGCTCCATTCTGCTCCCAGCTCCAGCTCTGATGCTTGCCTGTGTTCAATAAATACTGGCTGGATGAACAGGTTACTGGATGCGTGAGCTAATGACTTCTCAGGCTCCCTGACGTCACAATCCATATTTGCATTCTCAGGTTCCCGCCAGAATAAATGGTCTTGCTGGGGGTTCTAGAGCCGATTTTGAACATTTCAAACATGGGTTGCTCCATGATTTTAGCATGTCATCATCATCCTCATCATGCAGCATCAATGTGATCCGTTAAAAATATTCCTGCTGGATTAATGGCTGTGTTGTTGCAAAATGAAAGAGGCCTTCAATTCGCATTGGCTATGTCAGGGCGCCTCTCCTGGGGCCCGGGCTGACTTCGTCTGTGTCTCATGCAGTGATGGAGGTGGCGTCTGGTGAATATGGCGATCAGAACAGCCGCCTGGTGAGAGCCGTCCGGGAGGGCATGTGCGACTCTGACTACAGGAGGGAGCCCGGGGGCGATGCCGAGGTGACCCCTTTTCTTTGGCACCGTCCCTCTGAAGAGGTAAAGCAGGCAAAACGATTGAAGGGGTTGAGAAAGGTAATGGAACTCCCCGGGCCCCGCGGAGCATGCATGCTGCGTCTTGCACTGCTGCATGAGAACGCTGTTAGCCGAGAGGAGAGGCAGGCGGGGCTGGAGTCTCACCTCTGTTCCTTTCCTGTGTCCTCAGGACTCCGCTTCCATGGAAGGCTGTCACAGCTTCTCGGCCAGCTGCCTCACGCAGTTCTGCATCCTCTTCAAAAGGACTTTCCTCAGCATCATGAGGGACTCGGTAAGGGGCTTTGCAATAGTCCCTCGTGACAAAGGAAGCTGTCTGTCCTTTTCTGTTGATTCCTCCTGAGGAATTTCAGATTGTTTTTCCTCCATTTGCATCTGTCAGCTTTCACTCTGTGATGCCGCAGTAACAAACACTCCCCAAATACCAGCGGCTACGGCAGTAAATATTTACATCTTGCTTGTGTTATGTGTTGGCATCTGTGGGTTGTGGCCCTGCCCCAAGTGTCTTCTCATCCTGGGACCCAGAATGGAGGAACAGCTCCTTTCTGGAACATGGCAAAGGGAAAGTGCAACAGAGAACCCAAAGGGCAGCCCTTAAAACTTCTGGTTCAAGGTGGCAGGTGGTCTCTTGTGCTCACATTCCATTGGCCAGAGCAAGTCATGTGGCCAAGCCTGACATCAGGGCATACATTCCTCCCTAAGAAAGTACTGGAAGGCATGGGGCACTGGTGGGTCGTACAAAGCCTTATGGGGAAGGGGGTGGTGAATGGTCAGGAGCCATGATAACGTCCGCCCTTTAAAGTGGACAGTCTGACAGCCCGCCGAGGAGTCCCATGCTCAGGGGCCCTCTGGGACCAGTGTGAAAGATGGAGGGGCTGATAGCAGCCCCTGGAGAGCAGGCCTCTGCTGTGTCCGCTCTTCATCCCCCCACCCCATTGTTTCCACTCGTCCTCTCCTCTGAAGGTAGACTGCCTTTGCGTGCCATTTTTGTTTTTTTTTGTTTTTTGTTTTTTTTTTTAAAGATTTTATTTTTTCCTTTTTCTCCCCAAAGCCCCCCGGTGCATAGTTGTGTATTCTTCGTTGTGGGTTCCTCTAGTTGTGGCATGTGGGACGCTGCCTCAGCGTGGTCTGACGAGCAGTGCCATGTCCGCGCCCAGGATTCGAACCGACGAAACCCTGGGCCGCCTGCAGCGGAGCGCGCGAACTTAACCACTCGGCCACGGGGCCAGCCCCTTTGCGTGCCATTTTTGAACAATTCCTTTTGTTTTAACAGCCATAAAAGGCTGCCTTGTGCGTGTATGTTTGGTTCAGGGTTGGGGACTTGTTTTTCTGGAGGAGAAATCAGGGGCCGATGCTCCAAAGGCCTTGGCCCCATCATTCTTTCGCTGCCCGCCCTCGGAACTTCCATGAGTGAGACCCGTGTCTGCCCCAGGTCCTGACGCACCTGCGGATCACTTCCCACATTGGGATCGGCCTCCTCATTGGCCTGCTCTACTTGGGGATAGGGAATGAAGCCAAGAAGGTCTTGAGCAACTCCGGCTTCCTCTTCTTCTCCATGCTGTTCCTCATGTTCGCGGCCCTCATGCCCACCGTCCTCACGTGTGAGTGCCTCCCTGACCACAGTACCCCTCTCCTTCGTGACCTGTGATTCCGACCCACCAATGCAGGACCGAGGGCGTGGCTTGGCCAATAGATGAGTTTTCTCAACACGTAGAGTCTTGTCTTTTGAAAATACCACTTTCTTTGTTGACAGATGTAGGTATTATTGTATTTTCTGTTAGACAAGAAAATAAGTACAATATTTAAGCCAAAGGAATGAATCACTAACGGAGGGTTTTTGAGCATAGTGGAAAGCTGATGAGAGAGAGGTTACTAAAAGGGTTCCTAATCAGGAACCCCTCAAATTCTGTTCCTTAAGCATTACCTCATTCAGTTATTAAGAAATCCCTGGGATGGCCAAGTTTGTGAGTGGATGAGGCTGTTCTAGATGGATTTCCGTGCAATTCTAGATTATTTGCAAAGTAGGCTGCCCTTGGCCACTTCAGACTGGCCATGCAGGAATCTATTGCTTCACCGGAACTCCAGCATGAACACCTCCTCCCCACAACGCCTCCCCCTCAAATTGCCCTGAATTTCCAAGAGCAGCTTGCGAGGTCCCGCCCAGGGGAAGGAATCGCGTCATTACAGTCACTCAATGAGAGTAAGCTTAGTAGCGAATATTTGTGCTAATCACGAAAATATCAGGATCCGTGTAGTGTGGGTGTTCTCCGCTGGATACCTCTCCAGGTTCTAAAAATGGTCGGCCGTTTTCCCAGGCTAGTAGATAGTCCTATACCTTTCCCTTCAAACTCTTGGGGCTGTAGGTGTCAGAAGGCCCACGCCGGGGCCTAGGCCAGGCAGGGTCGCAGAGCGCTCAGCACAGGATCGCCTGTTGGCTATCTGGCACGCTAGGTACGTCTGCCTGACGCCCTTTTCCGTCTTCCCGTCTCCTAGTTCCCCTGGAGATGGGAGTGTTTCTTCGAGAACACCTGAATTACTGGTACAGCCTGAAGGCTTACTACCTGGCCAAAACCATGGCCGACGTCCCCTTCCAGGTGCGTAAGGGAAGGGCCGTGATTCGAAGCGGGGCACGAATTCTCTGTCACACCCTGGTGAACCGGGCGGGCGACACTGGTGTCCCCCAGAGGGTGACGGACGCTGTGTTTCCAGATCATGTTCCCCGTGGCGTACTGCAGCATCGTGTATTGGATGACATCGCAGCCGTCCGACGCCGTGCGGTTCGTCCTGTTTGCCGCGCTGGGCACCATGACCTCGCTGGTGGCGCAGTCCCTGGGCCTGCTGATCGGAGCTGCCTCCACGTCCCTGCAGGTGCCGGCCGCGGGACGGGCATCCCTTCCCCACCTTGGCCGACACGGAGTGGGGGTCGGGGCGGCTGCTGTCCTGGTGGAGCTCAGCCCACCCCTCCTTCCTAAGACCCCTCCTCCTGATTCTACCCCAACTTCCTAGGCTGGCTTCACTGGGTTGATCCCCAGGGAAGGAATCACCTTGTCCGGGCTAGGCAGGATTGGCAAATTGACAACAGCGGGAGCCCTTATGTGGCACCTACTGTATACCAGGTGCCCTTATGTTGTGCTTAGTGTATACCAGGGCTGATCTGGGTGCTTTCCAAATATTAGCTCATTTATTCCCACGCACATCCATGAGTTAGGTGCCATGCTATCCCCATTCTACAGGTGGGGAGACTGAGGTTGGAGAGGCACAGTGATTTGGTCAGAGTCACGCAGCTGGCTCGGAGGCCAAGCTCTTGGTGCCTACATTTTGTTGCCTCCATGGGATCCTCTCGGCCATCCCTCCGAGCCCCCAGTGCACTCCACGCTCCCGCCCCCTAAGCCCCTCCACCTGCTCCCTGGGGCTCCGAGTGCCCCTGCTAGACGCCTATACACCCCACCCCAACCCACCAAACCCGCGTGCATATGGGTTTCTCCACCTTCGTGGCTTTATGGTGCTCAGGCCTGTCCTATCCTTAAAAACAAACCCAGGACTTGGTGAGTCACGCACCGCCGAGGCCTTCCGACGTCCTCTGCCGGGTGCTATGGACCCCGTTTCCATCTTCAGAGCCCACTGCCCCGGAGCTGCTCAGCCTCCAGGGCGGCCTCCTCATCCGTAGGTGGGAACAGCCGCCGTACCATCGCATGGCCGACAGCCACGGAAAGTGCTCGGCCCGCACCAGCCACAGGAAGCTCGTTGCCCCTTCTTCCTTCAGACACGGCTGAGACCCCAGCCTGTGGTCAGCTCCTCAGATGGCCGTGTCCCCCCCACGTTAAGCTCCCTCATCACCATTTTCTGAAGCGGCCCTGCCGCTGCTCTGCGGGGGCTTTACTCTTTTTTACCTTCATCCCCTCTGCTGGGCCAGCTGAGCCTCTGGGCACAAAACCCCAACCCTCTCTGTGCAGGACACCAGGCCGCTCACTCAGAAACGAGATGCTTCTCAGCGCCATCCTGGCCTTGGGGGCCCACCCATCTTGAAAACTCTGCCCTGCTCCCAGCTGTCCAGGCGACTGTCCAGGAATGTCGAATGTGGCCTCTGGCACTGCCTAGGGAGGATGTTGGGCGGGACGGCCCACCTGCTCCCTCCCAGTAAGTTCCCCTCTGTTCCCCCCCCAGGTGGCAACGTTCGTAGGCCCCGTGACGGCCATCCCCGTCCTCCTCTTCTCGGGATTCTTCGTCAGCTTCGACACCATCCCGACTTATCTGCAATGGATGTCCTATATCTCCTATGTCAGGTAGCGTGTGGGGGGCTTTCCCAAGACACAGGGAAGGGACTTGGTTAACGTGCGGACGCTCACAGAAGCCACTTCTTGGCTGTTGGCTAAATGTCCGCGTGCCTCCTAGGTCGTGAATTCAAGACTGTGGATGCCTTTCCTTTTTTTCCTAGTTTTGTGTGCCATGACCCTCACCAACACACACACACGCACGCACGCACACACGAGAATAAAATAAATACTTGTGATCCATGCCCTGGAGAAGCCACGGTGGGCCCTGTGTTCTGCACGTTTTGGAGTACTGCCTTGGGTGGGAGTGTTTCCATCTTTTAGGCGCTTCATTCCTCTCTGGAATAAATGCTGCTTATAACAAGGTTCTGAAGATTTGTAAAACCTTCATAAGAAATCCAGTGGGAAACAAGTCATGTTTCACGCATCCTCATATCTTTGAACAAGAATGTTCCGGCACCTCGGGCACGAGGCGATCAGATTTCACGCTCTCTGTTCTGTGGTTCTTTGGCACGGTGGCCCTCGGAGTGCCATGCCCATCTTTAAAGCTTTTCTCCCCAGCTGTCGTGATTCCACGTGACACACAAGATCCGAGGCTGGGAACAAGCTTTTGTTTTCTAGAATGTCAGTTCAGACCCAGGTATATTGTTCAGGAAAACAAAATGGAAACAAAGCACTTGGACAGAGTTTCGGCAGTCTGTGCACGCTCTGACACCAAGAAATCAGAAACCCACGTCTTTCTTCTCAAAACTCGTGTTTTTGTTCTGACCGTGTAGGGCTGGAACAGAACGATAGATGGTGCAGAAATGTATTATTTAAAATGCTCTAAAGTCCTTGGAAGGTACGAGGCCCTTGATTATATCTGACTGTTCAAAGAAGAGTGTAATATCAGAAGTAATTAGAGTGTTTTTCAATTCATTTCACCACTGAACAAATATGCACCATTCGTTCAATCTGGGTCTTTTGGTGGAGCCTGGAGGAAACAAAACTGGCAAAGACCCGGTCAAGCGGTTGCACGTGTTTATCTGAGGAAGCAGTCGAGAGGTTCGGAAGTGTTTCCGTGGATGATGCTTTACCCTCCGCAAAGGGAGGCTAGTGGGGGAGGAGGGGAGTCAGCTGAGCCGGTGGGGTCAGGGCCTCGCTCATCCCCCGCTCTTCCCTCCTCAGGTACGGCTTTGAAGGCGTCATCCTCTCCATCTATGGCCTCGACCGAGAGGATCTGCACTGCGACATCGACGAGACGTGCCACTTCCAGAAGTCGGAGGCCATCCTGAGAGAACTGGATGTGGAGAATGCCAAACTGTACCTGGACTTCATCGTCCTGGGGGTTTTCTTCATCTCCCTGCGCCTCATCGCCTACTTTGTCCTGAGGTACAAAATCCGGGCGGAGAGGTAAAGCAGTGGAATGCCAGCAGAGAGGAAAACGAGACACTGTGGCCCAGGGCCACGTCTAGAATCGTGGAGGCAAGCCTGTGCCACGGACACAGAGACCACGGTGACGCAACCCCTAGAAGCCACGTTTGGTTTCACGGGGGTCACGCATTTGACTTCTCTGCCCAGCTGGGTTGGGTCTTCTGTCCATTACCCTTTCTAGCTTTCACTAGGAAGACGTAGGAAGGTTTGTTTTTTTTTTTTTTACGTGAAGAATTTTAAAATACTGCAAGTAGGGCAGAATTTAAAACTGCAACAAAGCTGGTGACAAGAGGCTCTCTCAGTCTGTTCCTTCTGGTGACGCTGGTCCTGGATGGAGCATTCCAGCAGCTTCTCAGCTGATCACTGTGCAGTTAGGCGTCAGGGCAGAAAGGCGAGGCGCAGCGTGAGTCCATTTTATGACTATTGTTTTCCTAATTTCATCTTTCTACCGTTTGCCTCTTTTTCCAAGCCAGATGTCGATAGATTTCATTTGTTTTAAGAAACTGTATCTTTTTAGTACTTGTTGAAGAAAATTATTCAGGGTAAATAACATGCTTTGTTTAGAGATACGAGGAGTTTAACTTAAGCGCGGAGCTGGTCTCATTTGGGGACAGGACCTGCGTGAGACGCAGATGCAGGCGCCGGGTGGAAGGAAGACTTTGGAACTGTATGGGCTCTGTTGTGCCGAAATTTTAAAAAGTTACACAAAAACATTGTAAGGTGTAATCGGCCAAGTCTTTCAAAGTCTTTTATTTTCCCCATACTTCATATTTTAAGCAAAATATATTGTTTCTTTTTTCCTAACTTTCTGAGCACCTTAATTTTGCCTAAGAAAAAAATTCCAGAAGGTCAACCCTGTTGATATTTTACAAACATTTCTCTTTCCTCATCTGTCACATCAGCTACCTCCACGGGACCTGGGAAAGCCGGGCTTGGGGAATTCCGGGTGGGGATATTGAGGGCTCCGCAGGCGCAGCAGGTGAGAGACTAGCCACCTGCATGAGAGGGAAGGTGCTGAAACTTCATTAGCATCCAAGGACTTCGCAGGACACTGGCAAAGACCTCGTGCGTCCGAGGGGTTTGTAGCTCCGTCAAACAATGCACCTAGAGCTGCGGGCGAGTCCATCTCCCAGGTCCACGCGCCGTGGCGTCTCCGCTGCACCGCCCTCTCACTGTTGGGCTTCTGTAGCGTTGAAGAACTGGACACTCCTTTCCCGTGACATAATCCTATCAGTGAAATCCCTCCAGAGCGGGCACGGTGGGCCCATCTGCAGGGTGGACGGCCTTTGACTTCCCCACAGGGCGCCCTGAGCTTGTCAGCGGTCAGAGGCAGTGTGACTAAGGGTGGAAGGTGATTCTGGCCACAGAAGGTCATCTGAAGGAAAATGGAACTGCTTTCCCCTCTGGAGTATCATTATCCTGAAATCGGGGTCTCCGAAGGAAGGACTGTATTTTTGAGGGCAAACTCGTTAACCTCTCTGAGCCTCAGTGTGCGCCTCTGTAGAGAGTTGTCCTGGATCGTCTTCAAGGCTGTGCTCAGCTCTGTAAAGCTCTGAGATCCCTCAGTTGTGTTCTGGAAGCTCTTATTTCCAACTTTAAGAGAATGAGAAGAGGCCATGTGTACGTGGATTTGATTTGCAAATGCTTAGAGATATCCTTTTCACCCTTAGATCCCTTTTAGTAAATACAATTGAGATACATTAAAATGTAAATTTAAGTTTGCTTATTCTACGCAAATGAGGCATTGCCTTCCAGATGAAGTTCTTTCACCAGGGTCACGCTTAGCCTTCATAAAAGCCCTCATTGAATTTCAGGATAGATTTGCCTGCGAGACAACACACAGACAGAGGAAGACCCACACAGGAACAGCCTGGTGCAGGTGTCGAATCGGGAGAGGAGAGAGTCCTGGATGGTGGCTGAGAACTAAGCAGGGGAGGTCAGCACTCAGAGGACTCCTTCCTGCCGGGTGTGTCCTTCCGGCTGTGGGCCTGTGACCCTAGGAAGGAGGTGTGGGCGGGAGCTGCGTTGTGTGGGGCCGCCCATCTCCGCTCTCCACAGGCAGCTTCGTCTCATTCATGGAGCCCAGGGGGCTGCATCTCAGCAATTCTGGAAGGAAACAGTGAGATTCCCCAAGATTTTAAGTCTGGTTTCCAAGCACGTGGAAGCCCTCGGGAAGAATATTTCCCTAGGAGTTCATGCTCCCTGCATTTCCATCCTCCACTGTTAACAGATTATATCCATCCCTTAATAGAGGGGGAACTGATCAAGCTCCTCCCAAAGGGCAGATCTTGGGGGACCTGAGGACTATTGGGCTGTGAGAAGAGAATCGCATGGGCAAAGGAACACAGCTATTTTTTAAAGGATGCTACCAGAGTGTAGCAAGTATTCTGAAGTCCCCACCGCTGGATAATTTGCTTAGGAAGGAACCACAGCCATGTGGAACACGGATGCGTCAGTTCTCGAATGCTCCCTTCATCCCCCTTCAAGTGTCAACAAGTACCCCTCACTCTCGCCTTCTCATTATTAACCCTTGGCAGCATGTACTCAAATGCTGCCATTTGTTTTGGGGTAGTCTGATAAAACGTCTTGTTCCAATGGCCTAAGGTAACATCCAAGCGACTTACTGACTTGTTTTCTACGTAGTTGTGGTTAAGAGGTAGGTGGTGACGTGCTGTCCTTCTACTGTGGAATTTAAACCAGACCAACTTCCTGAATCTAATTCTTTTCAGTAATTTCTGATGGAATGACTCAAATATTCTTTTCATCTCTGATAGTGCTTCTTCACTTAGAAGGAAGGGTTAGACCTTGGATAAAGGATGCACAACCTCTTCAGTGCTAGTAGAGAGAAAAACGGAAGTGCGGAGAAAATCACTTGACAGTGAAACTTGTCGGGAGAGAAAGGGGAACGCGGTGGGTTCTGCCCGCCCTTCCCGCTCCGGCACAGCTTGAGGGCCTGGGTCTTTGCTGACAGCCCCATCTCGGGACCCTTTCCCCCTCTCTGTCCTCATTCAGAGCGTTTCATGCTGCTGCTTCTCCTCCTCTCGTTGAACGTCAGCTACAGAATTAAATTCTTCAAAAGTTCCTGCCTGGATGAAGTGGGAGTCTCTCCCCAAGAAGGGAGGAAACCCGTGTGAATATTTTACATGGAAGATGCTGCAATCTGATGATGTCCCACCTTGGGGGAGGGGCCTTCAGGACCAGGAAATGGGACATGAGCTTTTAGGTCAAAACCCTTCCTAGAGACCCACAAAAAGGCCATTTCTCACCCTGACAAAAGCACTGCCAGGAGGTCAGGGACAGGCTGTATCCGTGAGGGGGACATCACTGTGGTTGTTTCCCTGGGAAGAGAAAGCTCCAGGGCACTGAGCATCTTTCCTGCGGAGTGCTCCAGGCCCTGCACTGGATGCCTTACGAATCCCTCTGTTCATTCGCTCACTCAGCACACATTTATCGACCCATCCCCACGTACGTGGTGCTGTCCCAGGCTCCAGGGCTCAGGGGCCAGAACTCAGCTGCAGACCTGCCCCCAGGGGGCCTCGCTGTATTCATCCTGCAGTTGCAGAACGCCCAGGCCAAGAGAGGGTCAGTAAGGGCCCGGGTCCCAGGGCCGGGAGAGAGCAGAGTTGGAATTTGAGCCCCAGTCTGACCCGAAAGTCTCTCCTGTTTTTGCTTTGCCGTGTTGTCTCCTGTTCATGCTGTACAAGCGTGCGTGAAAATGCTTCGTCGCGTCTGAAGTGCAATACTAGTTTAGGGGCTTTTCCTTCTGGACTTGCTGTCTCCGAGCAGATAGCTGAGATGGGAGGCTGGCCCGGCCCCCGCCCTCGATGGCCCTGCATAGGGGCGTGTGAGCTGGCCGGGGGGCTGAGCTCCCTCCCGGCTGGGTGCAGAGCCGCGTTGCTCTGCCCTTCCTAACACAGCACACCTGTGGGTCAGCTGGGTCTAGACAGGGGGTGTGGGTGTGTGTGCACTCACTAGGACTAGAGAGGGCAGGTGTGTGTGCTTGTGTGTACATATGTACACATGTGCACACGTGTAGGCTTGCTCCGGGTGTGTATCTGATGGCTCTTCTGTGGTGTCTCCTTTGTCTCTAAATCCTCGCTTGTCCTTTACTCCAAGAAGGAAAGAAAAAAATTCCCTCCCTTCACGCCTGTTGTGCAGACAATGACAGTGTAGTCAGGCCTCATGAAGGCTTTCGTCAGATGTGATAAATTAGTCTGTGACCAAAAGCAAAACAAAGCCGCCAAGGTGGGAGGTGTGGAGGGTGCGAATTTGAGTTAGATACTTTTAAGAAATAAAGACTGCTAATAAAGTATTTTATATAAAACTTTTTACTCGTGTTCAGTGTAAACGCTTCAAAATGGGAAATGATTTGCTGGAATCGTATTAGGCAAAAGGGATTTTTCAGTGGTATTTTGAAAACATTTGTCGTCCGTCTGGTAAGGGTTCTGCTTCTCCACGTCGTGTTCTGATCTTACGCCCGACTGTAAATTGTCACCTTTCTCTCTCTGAAACCTTCACGTTTTAGGTTGACCTGTCTTCGAGTTTTGTGTTTCCCCTCCATTCTCGCAGACCCCTCACCCACTTCCTCCTGCCTTGTTTGTATTGGCCTTGGCCTTGAAAAGTGCCGAGGCCCCAGATGCTCGTGGTCCATGAGGTCCTGTCCAGTCCTCTCCACCCTTGCGATGGTCCCACGGACGTGGGCGCCCCGGGAGGTAGTTCCACCAGAAAGACACCCCTCGTTTGTTACTCTAGCAATCTGGGAGACCCATTTCTCAGGCCCCGGCCTCTCTAGGTCAGCAGCTACGCTAAAGCATCACCTCCCCAGAGTCACAGTGAGCAGGACCCAGAAGGAGCCTGAAGTCCCGTGTTGCGTTGGCTCGCCAGCTCCCCAGACGGCCGCTGGTACACGTACACAGAGCCAGGACTTGCAAGGACAGCGGTAGGTGCTAGGCTGGGCTGTCAGACTGGCCTTCCCTCCCACCTGGGACACAGGACAGAGAGCAAGGCTGGGCAAAGGCACAGAACCGATGGCCCGCAGTCCTAAGTGACAGGGAGGGAGGAGTGGTGTGCACAATCAGAGAGCACCCCAGGTGTGAGACAACCTCATGACGGCAGTGCGTGCCGGCCCACCTGCTGCCTTCACTTCTCCTCTACACCTCTCTGCCTTTGCAGACCTGGCCTCCTTCAATCCAGCTTACATCAGGGTCCTGGTCCTTCTGGGCCTCTCACATCAGGGACGTTCCTCTGAGATAATTGCCCTCTGCAAAGACAGGGGCTTCTGATGGCTGTGTTCAGGGCCCGCCTGGGACCAGAAGTGGGGAGTCCCACACCCCCATTGCACAGTGAGTTTTCATGCTCACAAGCTCAGTTCAGCCTGAACTTGAAATCCATGCCTCCTGGGCAGGAGCACAGTGTGAGCAAAGATGACGCCCAGATGCCCATCCTTCTGCTGGGGGCAGCCTAGATTTTCTGATAACACTGTCTCTCCCTCCCCATTCCTTATTCCCATCTTTGAGGAAACAGAAGAGTTTCGCCTTAGCCCAGTTTTTTATGTTATCTCTGAATGTGCCAACTTGGAATCATTCCTCCAACAGACCATTTATAGCCCACTCCAGTGCGTCCTGTGCCAGCCAAGGAAACCTGCTGTGCATTTACGGCCACCTAGTTGATGAGTGACGCACGTGCGTACAGGTCAGGCTTACAGACCCTGATATCTGCTGTTCTCAGAAGTATTCCCCGGCATCAAAAAGGGGAAAATGATCCATGCACACTGGCGCCCAGTTCCCTCTGGGGCGAGCGATTGTCATTGGTGGGGCACCGCTTTGGGGCTTTTCCACATTATAAGGACCACTGTAAAGCTGAAGAGAAAGGAACAGAAGCACAAAAGTGCCCTTGTTTTGTCACACACCCGGCTGAGCCTGCCGGCTGGGTCTGGGCTCCGCTTTCTGAGGGCTCACTGTGCCGTGGAGGCGGGGCCAGCTGTGGGGCTCCCACAGCTGGATGGTTGAGCGCGCCCTGGCTGCTCCCCATTCCCAGGAGATATCCCATGGCCCCAGGACCATGGGAGGTTCCCTGTGGAGTTTGTGGTTTTAGAGACAGCCTTTCAGCCCCCAAGCGGGAATGTCACGTCTTGGGAATGGTGTGAGCCCAAGCCACAGAAAATTAAAAACAGCAAAACTCAAAAGGATTGCCTTCAGCGGAAGTTTCTCTCATCATCCTCTGTTTGGACTGTCTGAATAAACACGAGAGACCCCTGTTTGACCCCTTTGGCTTACACTTTGCACATGAATTCAGACGTGGCCCTGGGAGTGTGTACAGTTCGACGGCCTTTGGTATGTTCACTGATGTTACTCATTTGGGGGAACTTGTAAGCCACCCGCTCTTACTCCTCCTGGTGGGGGTCACTCCTCACGTGCAGCAGGGGCCAAGGGCAGCTGGGACAGATAATGAGGCCCGGCTGGCAAGCCTCGGAGCCGTGAGGGGGGCCCCTCCCTTCTGGCCTGTGTGGTGGCCGGTTCTCAAGTCGCCCAGGCGGATCTCCCTGAAGGAGAGCTGAGAAAGGCCTTGCTGCCAGCGCTGAGAGTGGACCAGTCTCCTTTCACGTCTGCCCGGAGGCTGGTCCAGCACCAGCCCCTTCCTCCCAGCGCAGCCCTGGATCAGCACACGGAGCTTACCAGAAAGCAGTGTTTGTCGAGCGGGGCTGTGCTGGAACAGCAGGCTCAGCCGTCTCTGGGGGAGGAGCGACCAAAACTATCCGCCCTCTTGAGGGGCCCTGAGTGCGCCCTGTCCTGCTGGGTGAAGTGGATCAAGCCCTGAGGGGAAAGGCTGGAAACCACGGGGTGTGCGGGGTTAGGGCTGAGAGCCCTGGACGCGTGGGTTCCCGGCGGTCCCAGGGGCAGCCCGCTCTGAATGGTACGGAGGGACTGACTTTCTGAAGGTGTTTTACTGGCCGTGGTAGCTCTTCTACTTTATAACTTTATGGGTTTTTTTTACAATTCTGTCATCATGCACCTTGGGGGTCTCTTTTCCATGACCTGTGGATCACAGTCTGCCTGCGGCTTCATTCTAAGTATCTCATTTTTAAGTTATCAGCCGATTAAAAATTGTAGCCCAAGGCTTTTTCACCCAAACTGCTAGTAAAGTGGACCACTAACCCCGCAATGGGTCTCCATGTTTATCATCTTACGCTCCCCGTGGAAGCAGGTGACTGGAGACGGGCTTCTCAATGGAACGTGGATGTTTAAAAAATTAATATCTGTCAGTGACCCCCTCACTCTGGTTTATTCGTTTTTTCCTTTGTGGACATATTGGTGCAATACCTGATCATAGCTGAACCTGTCATGAATCGTTGCCTTTTGTTTGATGAGCAGCTACGTAAGATTTCCCCTCTGTTATCCCTTCCAAAGCAAGAGTCAATGCAAGTAACATTTCTAATCAGTGTGCAAATATGTGCATAGATCTGTATATCTAATATGTAATTATATAGTCCCAGATTTTTATAATGCTGTATGGGTAACTTCCTATTGACTTAGCCATGTTACTTTAGGAAATGCTGTTGCTTGCACGCTGCAAGAGGTTTGCACTGTTGTAGATAAATACAACATAGATACATACGTACATATATATATAGATATATATATATTTAAAAATAACTTCAGCTCTCTTGGGCACTTGTTTCCCTCCTTTGGAATATAGACCCGAGCAGACCCTCGGATGTGGGCTTTCTACTCTCCCTTCCATGGTCCCGCTCTGCGTATTTCTGTGGAGTTATCTCCTTAGAAGATTTGTATGTGCAGTTTTTGCAGACTTGAACTTTGTTTTCTGAAATTAGATGCCATTTATGAATATGTGACATAAATCAAATAAAGCATCATTATTTTCAGATTTCTCTTTCTCTCTCCTTCTTGCTTTCGAAAACACCAGCTCTCAGACCTGCCGGGAGACTGGGGCCCCGGGTCTGGCCAAGAAGCGGGGTACTTTCTTCTTGCACGGCCCTTGCTCTTAATGGAGCAGTGCCTTTGGTAGGTGTTGTAATGGCTGCAGATGGAGCTGGGAAGAAAAGTAAGAGTGACGTAGCCCCAGCCCCCGCTTGTCATGTGGTAACACAGGGTGAAGTGCCTTCTCACTCACCGTCTCATTTAACTGCCATCCTCGGAGCCAGAGAGCCAGCAGTGGTCCAGTTTCACAGATGAAGAAACTGAAGCTCAGAGAGACCAGGTAGTTTGCCCGAGGCCGAATTCACTGTAGCTGGGGAGCCAGGGCTCCTGACGCCCCACCTTGGGAAGAAGGCATTGAGGAATTGACAGCAGAGGAAGAGAATCCATTTGTCACAAGAAGTGGCCTGGGGGAATCTGTCCCCAGTGACCGGGGGAAACTTCTCCCAGACACTTTGCTAAGGGGTAAAATGACGGCGAAGGTCCCCAGGAGTCCACTTTGGGGATCTAAGGGCCCCATATGGATCAGTACTGGGTTCGGGCTGGGCCTGGGTCCGGGTGTCACTCTGGGAAGGTCAGCTGGGTATGGCCATGATGGGTAGGACAAGGTAACCCTTGTGGGTGTGGAGGGCGGTGTGCATTCAGGGACAGGACTGAGAGAAAAGCCAGGGCTCCCTGTCCCTTCTTCCTGCCTAGGTTTCTCTGTCCCTAGATGCTGTTCTGTGCCCCCCAAACCACCCGCCACCTCCCCCATCAAAATCCCCCTTCCTTCCCCACTTCTTCCAAAATGATCTCCATCATCATTTTTAAACTACAAATATTCCACACACTTGTTTTAACAAATAAAACGAAAGTTAATCATCTCACCTCCAACCCACCCCAATCACACCCCCAGAGGTAACCAGCCTTGACAACCAAAGGACAGTTTATTCTCTCATCCGCTTATCACCCCCAAGAAAGAGACGGGCACGGCACTGGCTCGCCTCCCCACGCGCTGGCCTTCCCTTGTACTGAACTGCAGACAGCGCTCCAGACCAGAAGCATAGGGCTCCTCATTCTAGCTTTAACCACTGCAGGGCACACTGTTGCCGGAACGTTCCAGAATCCGTGCAGCCATTTCCCTTCTGATTGACACTATGGTTGTTTCCACGATAACAGACATGCTTCAATAAGTCTGAAAAGTTGGACAGCATCCTTGTAGTGATATCCTCATAAGCTACAATTTAGACCACAGAAGGATTTCTGGAAACCCGAGTGGAAGGAAATCCAAGATGTAAATGAGGTGCGTAGAGAGAGCGCCCACTGATGGTGGGACCTGCAGACCCCCGTGTGCCCCTCCCTCTCACGGTGCCCCAAGGGGGCTTTCAGGGCTGTCCCATCCGGCCCTCTGGCCTCCAGTGACTCTCGGGGACTGCAAGCGCGCAGGGCGCCGGGACCCCACACAAGGCTGCCAGGGCCTCAGCCATTAGCTCATGTGGGTCCCGCCTCACCCAGGAGTGCCGGTCTTCACTGGCAACATCACTGTGGCCTCGGCAGTAAAAGTAAATGCCTCTCATTGGCAACCTCATTCTACAGGAAGATGATGACATGAGAACCAGAGGTAAAACCCAGGGTACTCTTCTAGGAGAATCAACAGATTTTCCCGAGATATTTCTTTTCCTTTCTTAGCTGGTTCCCCGGTGTGAGCAGCTGTGTGGATCCGCGCTCAGTGCTGCCACACTTGCAAGATATCAATGCAATTACAGCCAGGAGTGATCAGCAACCCGGCCACCCATTGGCTCGGGACCTTGGAAGTTGATTCGTTTCTCCTAATTTCCTCGTCTGGTTGTCATATCTGAGAGGTGGTGTCAGAAGGAAAAGGGAGCTCCATGCGTCAAGAAAAATCCCCAGGATTGGTGAGAGCTGGGGAGTGGGAATGGGAGAGACAGAAGCGATGAGAATGGCTGTTGGTGTCTGAGGGCTCCCTCTGGTGGGCGCTGGGGCTGTGCCCCATGGGGTGCTGAGCACGGCCTCTCGCAGAGAACAGAGCAGGTGTGTAGGATGGGGAGAAGTGGGGAGTGCCTGTGCCCCACAGAACCCAAGAGGGAAAGGCAGCCACATCCAGGACATCAGCGACAGAGACAGCTGCCCCAAGAGAAGCAGCTAATAATTCCTGTGCCCTTAGTGGGGTCTGGAGAGAGCCCTCAGCCTGGGGCCACCTAGAAGGGGACAAGGCCCCTTCAGAGGCCATCTGGCAGGACCGATGCCATTCAGGACCAGACGAGCCAGCCCACACCTTGATCCATGGAACTAAACTCTCAATTCTCAGTGCAGAAAGTCAGACATTGTCCAAAATCACTAAGTCCACAAAGAACGGTATAAGCACATTTGGGTTTTTATATGTGCATTTTTTATTGGGATATAATTCATATACCAGAAAATTCACCCTTGTAAAGTGTACAACTCACTGCTTTTTAGTATTTCACGGAATTGTGCTGTCATTACCACTCTCTAATTCCAGAACATTTTCTCACCTGCAGAAGAAACCCTGTACCCATCAGCAGTCACTCCCCATCGTACCCCCCCGCCAGCCCCTGACAACCACCAACCTACTCCCCGTCTCCCCGGATTGTCTTATTCTGGACATGTCATGTAGACGGAATCACACATGTGGTCTTGGTGTCTGGCTTTTCTCACTCAGCTTAAAGCACATTTCAATTTCAAAAGCAGCACACAGCTAAGGAAGAAAGGGGCCACAGCCCAGAAGGACGGAGAAGCCCCACACACAGCATTGTGGCCAACCAAGGTTCGCTGGCTCGGACCTCCCAAGGGCTCTATGAGCCTGCTTCTTGCTTTTGCAGTCATTGAACACTCGCTGACACTGCTAGTGCCATTGTCCCCATTTTGCCATTGGGAACTTTGAGGCTCAGAGGGTCTGTGCATCCAGTTCCCAAAGACTGGACATTGGAGAGGAGAATTTCCAGCCTCTGCAGCCCAAGACCCTGAAGGGCCTCGGAGGGAGCAAGGGAGGAGTTTCCATAACAACCCTGGAGATACGCGACCCGCCACCCAGACATCCCTCCAGGAGAACCTGAGGCAACACAGCCGACTGACAATGCCAGCTGCTGGCCCTCAGGATCCACCGTGGCACCATGCCAGGCCATTCCTGCTCAAAACAGGATTCCTTGAAGTGGCACTTTTGTTTGGGGACTGTCCATCGGCCCTTTGGAGACCTCCGCTGAACTTGACCATGGTCTGAGGCTCTCCCCACCCACTCTTTCCTTCCTCCTCTCCATTCAGAAATGTCAGACCCTCGGCCAGGTCTGAGACTTCTCATTATGCCTGCCCTTGCTTCTCCCTCTCACGTCTCCCCAGCGACTCTGTTGATTTGACCCTGTATTCGTGTCTCAGTTTGAAGCAAAGACCCTCCTCTCTATGCCATTGAAAGTTTAAGAATTCTTGAACAGAGTGATGAATTCCAGAAAACATCCAACATGTTGTGGAATAATACACAGCTACCCAGCTGACGAGGAAGGAACCATCGCCAAAAAAGAAACGCCGAAGCGATGCTTTTAATGATCAACCATACTTAGACTGGAGGGGCAAAGGCATGTAAACAGCATAGGAAAGAATCATCAGGTTTAACGGCCACAGAGCTTTGGGACAGCGGAAGTCCAGTGTCTCTCTCCCCTTCCACCAGCAGCAAGGGGGTCTGACTTCTCCTGGGCAAGTCAAAGTTCTCATTCCATGCGTTCTGGAAGGTTCTACAAATGTGTACCATTTCCGAGTCAGTGAGGAAGGTATTTGATATGAAAATAATCCCTGGGTCCTACAGAATCCAATTCATTTTCCTAATTTACCTCATGCCACTGGTAGATGAAAATTTTAGAGGCGATTGCCCGGGGGGGGGGGGGCGTTTAATGGACGGTGTCAAGGCCATTTGGGCCACGGACAGTCAGCATCAACTGAGTACCCAGGAGGCCCGAAGTCCACCGAGGATATGACCAGCAGCCCAGGAAAAGGGTCCAACACATTCCAGATTCGAACCTGAGCAAGGCTGTGTCCTTGAGCAAATTTCTCTCAAGTTCCTCATTGGTAGAGTAAGAATTAATACAAAATCATTCAGTGAATTTTGGGTAAAAGAAAAAAACATTTCTGGTCCACACGGTAGCACTTCCTAACCCCAAATGTTAAAATTGGTTAGCGCTCTCTGGGTACTTAATAGACATCAACCATCCAGAGCCAAGAACCTTGTTTAAAATTCCCGAGGAAGACCACGCACCCCTTGGCCACCCCCAGCAGGTCACATAGAGCTCAAGGGCAGAATCGGGCTTCCTGGGATTTTCTGCTGGCTCCTGGCAAACGTAATTATTCAAGATTCGTTAGCATTTCAGTGTCTCATTGGTAAACCTAGCAAATTATTATGAACCTTTGCACAAGGCGGGGAGCATGTTAACTATTGAATTTCTTTACTCACAGTAGATTGCAACTTATAAAATGAATTAGATGAGAATGACCTACGGGAGGTGCTATAATGCAAACACAACCTTCTAGAAGGGCTCCCTGCCGGGGGCTGCCTCCTGCTGTTGATGTGTTGGCTGTCCTGGCCGACGATCTTGGACCCAATTACTACACAGCTCCGTGTCTGCTTGCTCATCTGAAAATGGGGATGGTAACACCCCCATCTCGTGGGCTTGTTTAAGAGCATTCGACGAGTTAGCAAATCTCAAGGGCTTGATCAGTGTGTGACATATGCCACCTGCTCAGTCAGTATTAGATTGTCTTTACCAACCACTCTGGGATTCAGCCACAGTGATGCCCGGCAGGCTGCCCCATGAGATGTCCATTCTTGGGGGAAGGATTAAGGGCAGAAACCCCCCTGCCCCAGACGTGGCGCACTTTTGGGAGCCGAATCCGCCTCCACATTCCTCCCCCTGCCCCGGGTTCCACTCTGAGCTGGGGGATGGGGGGGCTTCACACCGACCCTGGAGAGATGAGAGGCAGCTGCACACTTCGGGTGGACACACAGATGTGTAGTGGACACGTTTCACCCTCACCTTAAAATTTATTGCACGAAATGGTGACTTGACTTTTCTCTGTTGTGAACTTAAAGCCCCCACCTGTAACTGAGCAAAAAGGGGCTCATTCTGCTCGCCACAATCTGGTGCCAATCAATTGCAAACAAGCCGGTGGTTGAGAAAGGAAAACTTACACGATTAGCCGGCGTTGTCGGAAGATGGCAGACTAGTGTCCTGAAGAACCGTCTTCCAATCATACAGGATCCTGAGGCAGTTAGACGGGGAAACGGGCAGGGAAGGGGCGGGTTAGGGATGTTGACCCTCCAGTGTGACAAACTTCAAGGCGCCACGTTACCTCTGTCTTCTGTCGTTCGTGATGGGCACCAAGGCAGAGTTTTTCTTTCTGGAGGTCGTCATGTTCCTGGGGACCTCAGAGAACAAAGTTGTCTTATCACAGCTGGGAGACTTGCATAAGCAAGAGTCATAGAACTAGCAGATCAGGTATTTGGTAAAAGCGAGAGGTGCTTAATCATCTAGGCTGCGTGCAGGCTCGAATGTACTCACAGAGGCTAGGGAGTCAGGGTCAGAGTTACAATGTTGCTTCTTTTCCCTAAGATGGCTTCCCTCGTGTTAACTTACCATCTCGCTGTTACACACCCAGGCACTTTCAGGTAAATGTTGTCCAGGTTCCCCTGCTGAGCCAGCCTGGGGCTTGCTAGGGCCCTGACTTCCGCAGGCTGGGCAGGGTCCTCCTTGGCCTGCCCTGGGACACTTCTCAGAGGCTGGGGTGGGTGGAGTGGAGCTCTGCAAGCTCCGCCAGACCTCTGCTCCTCCCGTCCACTCCCTCCAGCTCCCCTGGGCTAGTGCGCACCTGGGTGGGGGCCCAGGATGTTTGGGACGCCCTCCCAGGCCCTCCTGCAGCCTGCAGGATCAGCGGGGCTGCTCCCAGCTCCCCCTGGGGGGACACACAGCAGCCGTGGTTACTCACTGAAATGAGCGCCCTGGAGCCGCCTCCCCCCGACTCCTGCCCCCTCTGAGGGGCTACCCCTCCGTAGGGCCCTAGGGCCCGGGTCCATATCTGGGGTTAGATTCAACCCCAGGGAAAAGGAGAATGAGGAAAAACTCCGAGATATCTGTGAAAATGAAGTGTTCCCTTCATCGGTGGAAACCGGGTGTCAGTTTGTAAAGGGAGCAACAAGGTGGTGTTTTTTTTGTACCTGTGGGGAGCGTGGTGGGCCATCCCACACACATTGACGCAGGGATTTCCTGGAGTCAGCACTGAGCCCCTTTGAGATGCTTGGGGTGGGGGCGTGGGGAGAAAGGGTGGAGGAGGGAGAGAGGGAGGGGTGGGGACAAGGCAGGGACTGCAGTGCTATAGGACCTTCCAAGGTGGACAGAGGTGCCTGCCACTGAGTCGCCCATCACTGTGTGCGGGGGTGCGGGGTGTGCCCCGGGACGGTCTTGGGAGAACCACTGGAAGTCCAGCACGGGTGGCCAGCCCTTCGGAAACCCCAGGTTTTACCCGCTGGGCCCCCACAGCTGGGAGGACGCTGGGGAGAAATGGATTGTCTAAGAAAGAGGGAAGGGACGCCTGGATGGGCAGTAAAGGTGCAGGATGATGGGGGTGGTGTGAGCCCCCTCCCCCACCCCAGGGCCTGGTGACCCTCCCCCATCTCGGCCTGGTAGGAGGGGGAGGGGGCTTTAGCGAGGTGGTCCTAGGGGGACCAGAGAACACGTTTGTCAGCATTCGGGGTTTTTTAATTTCAAAATTGGTGATTCAGGTTTAAGACTGAAAAAATGGGAACGACTCAGACTGCACAGGCAGGGGTCTCCTCCCTCCCAGGAACACCCTGCTAGCAAGGGGAGGCAAGGGGGCCTGGCTGGGAGGTGCTCCACCCCAGTAGAACCCGCATCTTCTTTACACCAGGTTGTTCACAAGACCCCCTTTTGCTGTCCTGAAATGAAATTCATACTTAATATACACGCCTACGCACAACGTTTAATAAAATACATATGCATAATGCCCTATAAAAATATGAGAAATAAAAGGACTGTGATATCTAATGCAATAGCACCGTGTGTTTCAGTGTGTCCCCAGTCCACACGACTGGACGAGAGGAGATGGTAGTAGCGTGGAGTGGAGGCGGGACCCTACACAGAGTCCCCTGCACAGAGCCGCTGTGAGTGCACCACCCGAGAACGCGGGCAACCCCAGGCGGGCTGAGCAGACAGCTCACAAACCAGGGGCCCTGTCCCCGGAGAAGACGTGTTTGAAACGGTCAACTGGGCTGACACTCCAAGCTAAACAAGAGCCTTCCTTTGGTTGAGTGACACGATACTGCATTCCCAGAAAATTCTGGGATAGTCAAACCTCGAAAAAACAAAACAACAACTTTCTGTTTAGATTTAAACAGAAGGTGGTTCTGGTCTCAGATCATTATAAACAGGTTTGTGGCTGCCCCGAGCGTCCAGCAGGATGGAAAGTCCACAGGATGGTCTGGCACATCCCAGATCCCTGCCATCATCTCTAGCCTTGTGCCTCCTCAATGCCAATAGTGCCGCCGCCCATTCATATGACACTCAGAAACATGCCCACAGATCCAAACGTCCCCTATGGCAATGCAGGCCCCACTGAGACCCACCGGTTGAAACCACATGCCCACGGGCCCCCATCTCCCCCACCAAGTCTTTGGCCTGTGTCTTGCTGACTGACATCCCGCTGCCAAAGACCACAGGAACATCTGTGCATCGAGTTGGCTGTTAGAAAGGATTTATGGAGCCAGCCCAGTGGCGTAGTAGTTAAGTTCGTGCGCTCTGCTTGGGCGGCCTGGGGTTTGCAGGTTCAGATCCTGGGCTCATCAAGCCATGCTGTGGCAGCATCCCATATATAAAGTAGAGGAAGATTGGCATGAATGTTGGCTCAGGGACAATCTCCCTCAAGCAAAAAGGGGAAGATTGGCAACAGATGTTAGCTCAGGGCCAATCTTCCTCACCAAAAAATAAAAAGAAAAGAAAAGATTTATTCTAGGATTTGGGTTTGTGTTACATGATTTTGGGGAGCTGCGAGGAAATGGGGCTTTGCTCAGGATTGGAGGCTGTCAGGAGGCAGGATAGTTGGGTGATGGGGTATCAAATCTTAACTGGAAGGGAGGAGGCATGAAGGAGCTGGGGTTGCAGGAAGTGCGGTCACTCACGTCTGCCAGCAGAGGGGGCTATTGGTCACTGCAGTTTGGACCAGGTCAGGTGGGGGTGGGAAATGAGCTTGTGTGTGTCTCACTCCATGTGGGTCAGAGCGGTCTGGCCGATGTTGGTGCCCTGTGAACTCATTTACAAGGATATCAACGGCCCCCCACGGGCTAAGGACACGGCTGGGGTAAGACATAAAATTGCAGGGGGTGCCCCCAAACTCAGTAACCAAGATAAATGATATTTTAAGGTAACATTTTTAAAAAGTGGCCTGATGAGGTGCCCAGATGTCTGTGGTCTTCTTGGCCAGAGGCTTTGTGGGGACAAGTGAGCCTCAGGTTTTTCTTGTTTGTTTAGTTTATAACTAACGTACGCGGGCCGGGGGGCAACAATCTGGCTCTCTGGGTCAGCGTCTGCATCTCCGGCTTGGAGCTCTCCTCCCTGCTGACCTCTCAGCTCCTCACAACCCACTTTGCTCTCGTTGTCGGGTGTCCACCCTGCACAGATGGAGGTACCCCACTTCTCGACCCAGCTGGACACTGCTGGGGCCCGGCCCAGCCTCAAGGCTGTGATCTAATCTCTGGGTCTCTGAGATCTTTGAAAACTCTTCAGATGATTCTAAGATCCATGTCCAGTCCTTGGACCATTCGTCAAGCTGTTGGCTTTGGAGTAGGTGGCTAGTGTTCAGGTTGACCGGGACCCCCAGGGAGCGTGGGGCGGCCCGCCAGAAGCCTGACATGCGTGATGGCCCCCTACACCCTCTGCAGGAGTAACAGAGAGTTTGGGGAGAGAGCTTTGAGCCCCAGGACGGGAAAATTAAGCCCCCGTCTCCCCAGCCCCCACCTGCGGATGACTTTCCTGAGCACGGAGGTCACGGAAGGAGGCTCCTGCACTGGGCGTGAAGGTTGTTTCAGCATCCGAGTCTGGCCTGGGCTCTTCCCAAATTCCTAGGGACACACACTCTCAAAACAGGGGCCCTGAACGGCCAAGAACAGAATAGAAGATGCTATCTGGGGGCTGGGGGATGTGGGCGAGGACCGTCCTCCTTGGTGGTGTCCATGGCCTTAGCAGAGAAGCAGTGGCTCTGGTCTGGCCACCGAGTGACAGGGTGGACGGTGACAGCAGTGTCTGTGAGAGGTGATAGCTGCTGAGCAGCTCGGCTGGGCCACGGGCTCCATCTGAAGGATCCTCATGCCTCCGGGGGGTTTGTCCCTTGTCACTGGCCCAGGCCCTGGCTCTCTCCTCACCCTGCAGGGCTGTGTGGCTGAGCAGGGGAAGCAAGAGTGGCTCCCACTGCCATGTCCTTCCCGGGGGTGAGCCTCCTCTGAGGGCCCCGGCAGCCAGAGAGCAAGAAAAAGCAGCCGCTCTTCAGCCACTGGAGCACTCCCTCGGGACGCCCGGCCCCTGGGGTACTGATTCCTCAGCTGTTGGTCGAGAGCCGCAGTGATTTTCCTTGAGTCCTCGCACGGGGCCGCGCAGGGGTGTCGGAACTGGTGCTGAGAGCTGCAGGGGTGAGGTTGCCCTCCCCTGACCTGGGCCCTGTTTGCACCTGCAGCGGAGTCCAGCTTGCATCTTTGAACACCTGGAGAGGGTCGGGGGTAGCCACCAGGAGCAGACAGGGACTCAGGACAGTCGGAGGGGAGGGACAAGGCTGGACCCGAAGGGTGGAGGGTGTGGGGAGCACACGGCGACCAGCAGCTGCAGGGCAGCCCCTGGCCCAGGCATGGGGACCTGCACGTGGGGGGTTATGTGCCGTGTCACAGGGACCTCACGTGACAATGTCCCAACCGAATTCTTTTCCACTGGATGGTAGCAGACTCCATCCCCCCCACACATGGGGCAATGAGGGTAACTGGGGAACTGTCTAGAACATGCCGAAAGCATTGTCATGGGTAAGGGAGGGACAGGCTCTGCGGTGGGTGAGGGAGGTGGGCCCCAGCTGCAGGCTCTGGGCTGGAACCTGTCCCTGCCGAGCGCGGTGGCAGACACCAGGCAGTCTAGGGGCGGGATGGGGACCACAGTGGGAGGAGGTGTCCAGACCCGAACTCAGGGGTGGGGGAGGTAGGAAGAGACAGGTGAGGAATTCCTTGGAAGTGCAGGCAGGCTGTTCCCATTGATAAGGCTGGGCGGCAAGGAGGCAGCAGACCCCCGCCCTAGAGGAAAGGCAGTGGGGGAGCGAGGGAGAGGGCAGAACCCGGTAATCAGAGCCAGACAGATGGCACAGTGACCTGAGGCTGAGGCTCAAGGCCCAGAGTGACCCCTAAACCCCTCCAGCTAAGGTCCGGCCTGGCCTCAAAGGCTGGACTTGGTCTGTGGGGAGAGAGGGATCCAGAGGCGGGCCTAGGGTGATGTCTGGGCAAGAACTGCTCAGGCTGGCAGGGTCCCCAGGAGAGGAGGCCGCACTTCACATGTGCCGCATGGTCTGAGCTGTTCCTGGAAGGGCTCTCTCCTGGGGCCCGGAAGGCACAGCTGCTGGGCATCCGCAGGGACATACAGGGCTTCCAATGCAGAGACCCCAGCGTCCTGATGTGGTCCCTGCTCAGTGGGGGCTACTGGACAGGTTACTTAATCTCTTCTCCTTACCTTTCCTTATCTGTAAGACAGGTGTAATAATATCTCATGTCCAGGGGTACTGTCAGCTCTGGGGAGCTGGCCGTAAGGGCAAGCCCCCCAAACAAAGCCTGTTGTTTTGAAGGGAGCCGGTGTCCCTTTTCCAGTGGGAAGGGTGGCTCAGACCAAGAAACCCCACCTCGGCAAGCTGTGCTGCTTTCGGGCCGCTGTGCAGTGTGAACGAGCGCACGGTAGGATTGTGTCTGTGCCTTAGGAGAGCGCCACCAGCGGAGACAGCGCAGGACGCGCGGCCGGCGGGACTGTAAGTGACCAGGGGGTGCACGCTGAGCTTCCCCTTGGAGACCCTCGTGATGTCCATGGAGAGCTCCACGTCCCAGAAAGCGGGGGTGGGGGGACAACCCTCCCTCTAGGGGCTGTTGAGACATCGTGAGGACTTGAGGTGGGATCCGCATGGTGACACTTGTTGATTTGCTCACAAAGCTGCATCCATTTCCAGAAGAAAAGGGTACAAGAAGGCCACGCAAGATGTTAAACTTGACTTGCAAATCAATGCCCAAAAGTGCCACTTTGTGAGGTGGTTTTGTTGGTTCGCTCTCTTCACCGAGAAAGACGTTAATCATCTTTCTTGAAGCATAGATTTGAAATGTCTTTTCTCAGCTGACATGAGGACATCCCCACGGCAGCCTCATGTCAACGCTGGATCTGCACAAGCCACGTGGCTACTGAGGGGTTATTTTCCGGCTCCCGAGGCTGGGGGCAGACCCTCTGCTCGGAGATGCTGTGACACCCTCCCGCCAGCCCCCTCTGCGAATAGCTCAGAAAGGAGGGAGAGCAACTTGGCAGAAATAAAACACAACAGCATGAAGTCTCAGGAAGGAAGACCTGTCCTCATACCAAGTATGGGATCTTTATTCTTTAAGACATCAGGCCCCAGACACTAATTTTCACAGAATTGCTTGCCAGGAGCAGGGTGATAGGAAAGCAGAGACGAGCTGAGAACGGGGGGCAGGGTGCCCAGAGCATGGAAGGTCACATCCCAAGGTGTCCATCGGCAGCAGGCATCGCTTCAAAATTTGCATTCTGGAAACAGAGCATGGCGTGCGTCACTGTGAGCAGTCTCGTCTCCACCCACCGGCTGCCTGGTTCTCAAGGTCAAGACAGGCTTCAAGGTCAGCACTTAGCGCTGCCTTGTCCCCCAGGTTGCTGGGGAAATGTTGTGGGAGAATAGCTACATGCCCCACCACGACCCCGGGGACTGGGGCAGATGATAAATGAGATGGCCACTGCAGGGTCACCCGGTGCTCAAAGAAGAGGGTGTCATCGCTGGCTGAGGAGCTGAAAGAATGGGGACAACCAGGGAAGGGGCAGTAGGCGACTCTCCTTCCTGGTCCCAAAGCCTTATATGGACTCTGCTGGGATTTGCTGGGAAGGGGGAGGAGGCCCTGACAGCGGGCAGGGGACCCGTCCTTGATCAGGGAGCTGCGCTCAAAGGACCAGCGTGGCCCCTTCGGGTGCTGATTCTAGGAAGGCGCCAGGAAAGCTATCTCCTTCTTAGGAGGTGAGGCAGCACCCCAGCCACCAGGTGGCTTGTAGCAGACCTCCACGCCCAAGATGTGGTAGGCGGGGCTGATGGAGCCAGGCCAGCAAGCTATCTGTGTACACAGCCATCTGCTGTTGACACGGGGTTCCCCGGGGTGCTTGTCCTGCACCCACTGCACCACAGAAGGGGTGGTGCACTTCCTGCTGGGCTCAGGGTGGTGGGAAGACAGTGGGATGCAGAGAGGCGCCAGGGCTCCATGCCCAGTACTGCCACCTGTCTGCCGTCTGCTGAGAGCTCCTCACAAATGACAGAGACTCTGGGTGGTCCATTGGCTGAATATGGCCTCCAACGTCAGCCCAGCTTTCCAAACCTCTGTGTTTTCCGTCTCTTTCCAAGATAGTTTTTGAACTCGTTCCCTCTACATGGTACCTCGATTTTGAACACGTTTTCGAAATGATTGCTTTTGTATTTTGCACAAATCCCTCAGCAAGGGGACAGCAGGGGACAAGGGGACAGTCACTGGCTGTCCTGGGCATGAAGCCTGTGACTGAGACCTCCACCAATGGACAGCCATGGCGCTGGGTGTCCTGCCCAGGGCCCGGGTGTGTGCAACTTCCTGGGGAACTGGAGACTCCACTCCAGGCACGCAAAGGACACCCCGCGTGCGGTGGGGCCGGCTCACCTGTCTCCTGCAGGGGCTTAAAGCACCAGGGCACCCGGGGGATGCTCGAGTCGAAGCAGCAGCCCCTGTTGTTGCACTGCTCAGGGGTGACCTTGGGGTAGCCGCAGTCCACCCTGTCCTTGGCGGGGACGGTACACTGGCTGGCCGCTGTCCGGAACAAAGCCCAGTCATTCTGGCTGCATTCTGCAAGTTCGCACCCTCCCCCCAGCTCCTGAGTTCAAAGGATGCGACACCGCCATCAACATCTGCTTGCAGGGGACCCTTTTCCCACGTAAATGTTTAAAGAGAAGCGTTCAGGAGGAACTCTGGCCGTCTGCTGGGGTGTCTCTCTCACTGGCGGGCTCCCAGCCCCTTGTCGGTAAGTCAGTACAAGACGGGCCTGGGTTTCCTCCAGCTGGCAGGAGCCTTTGGGAATCTGGGCTCCAAAGTTCCCCTTCACTGTTTTATCAATGATAACTTTCCCTCTTTTTTTAAAAAAAAAAAAATGAATGTATAATAGGAGATATACATTCAATAGAAAAATCACAGCGCATCTATTTTCTATTTCTTTTCTGCATCTCCCTGTCCCCAAATTGTTTGGCTTGTCACAGTTGCCCTGTACATCCCTCAGTCTCCGATACTCATTTTTCTAGCAAGCCTGTATGTCCAAACTTCAGCATAAGTCCACTCTGCCTTATTACCTAGTTGGATTTTTCCTTAAGAAAATAGAAATCATGAGAAGTCTCTGAAACCCTCTTCTATTGCTGCCAGTCCACAATTCCTTACTCCAGTGGTTCCCAAATTGCTCATGTTGGGATCGCCAGGGATCTCTAAAAATTATTGATGCCCACTCCCACCTAGAGACATGCTGATGGAATTGGCACATCCTGGCCTCCAGGAGTCTTAAAAGCTCTCCAGGTGATTCTAACAGGCACCAAGCTTGGGAGCCGCCGGCTTCAACACGGCTTCATAGATAACCTGATTAAAGCCACACCTGATTTCTTCAAACTGGGTTAGTGGGACAGCCGCGTCCCCCACCTGGAGTTGCAATGCAATAGCTACCCGAAAATTGTCTGTATGTACTGAAATGTTCTGGAAATAATCATTTTCCTTTGTCTTTCCTTCTTGTTTTGTGAACATGCCAAAACCGTGAATAAAGACCAGTGTTGTAATTCAGAAATCTCTGGCAGAGAAGGAACAGGGAGGTGGCCTTGGGCATCGGCCGCCAGCCAGGCAGACCTTGCCGAATGCTGATTTCAGCACTGACCAGAAGGGCTGCCTCAGGTCAGTTATGGACCTTCGTGAGTCTCAGTTTCCTTGTCTGCCACATGGGGACAGCAAGACCCAATTGACAGGGCTGTTGAGAGAAGATGCGTGTGTCTGATAAACAGCAATTATTAAATCAATGCGGGGGCTTGGTCACCTTCCACAAGCACACAGAAAGCCCCCAGGCCTGTATCTTCCGTGTCCCTCCCATCATCCTGTGTGTCTACCCTGCCACCCTCCGGGCCCTCCCTGCTGTGGGGTGGAGAAAGGTCCGAGGGGTACTCACACAGGCCCACGAACTCCCCAGCCGAGCTGGAGAACCCCAAGGCCAGGACAACCGCCAGCAGCCAGAGCACCCTGGGCTCCATGGTCACGGGCGGGCTCAGAGGACAAGCCAGGTCAGCCAAGAAGATTCATTTATACCCCTGTGTTTGCACGAGCACCTGGATCCTGTTTGTTTGGAGACAGCCCTTCCCTTGAGCTCTGGGCCCCGCCTGCCTTTCCGCTGTACAGACTGTAAAGCCCCCAGATGCTCCTCCGTCCTAAAGCAGAGAGGGTGGTTCTGACCCCACCATTTTGGTGACAAGCAAGGGGCAACTGTGGATTCCAGACTCCAGGGTTATCACCTCTCTCTCAGGGAGCAGGGCTCTGTCAATCCCCCAGTCAGCCTGGCCTGGAGAAAAGGATATAGGCTCAGTGTGGGGCTGGGCATACGTCCCAACAACCCACCCAGAAGCCGTCCGGAAGGTTCTCTACTAGTTGACAGGAGTTCCCAGGCCACTTAATCCAGGATCAGCCCTGGGTGCTTGAAAAGACAGGTGCCAACCATGAGTGAGGGGCACCGTGCGTGCGAATTTCGCTTCTCTCTCTCGACTCTCGAAAGGCAGAAATTCCTTTCCTTTTTGCTCTTTTCCAGCAAAAAAATTTTCATTGTTAACTACATTTTAATAAATGTACTACGTAATCTTGTTCAATACATTTTAATAAACACATAACACGTGCAGTTGATTTTTAAAATCAGACGATACAAAAGACCCCCGTCCTCTCCGGGGGCGTCTGTGTTTAACACTTTCTTACGTGTTTTTCCAGAAATGTTCTCTCTAGATCCGAGCATGTTTTTAACACAAATGGGGACTTATTACCTTTTCCCAGCTTGCCTTTTTTTTAAATGAAGGCTAGGTCTTGGAAGTTGTTTTATAACAGCATATCTAAGTGACACAGGAATAATGATACCCATTTTTTGGAGGAACAAACGAGGCTTAAAATTGAAGGTGGCTGCCAGAGTCACTCTAGTCGACCTGCTGGAGCTGGAGTTGGATCCACCTCTGCAGGATCTTGTCTCAGCTCCCCGATCCCAGCACCCACCCCCATGCGGCTGGCTGACCAGTGAGAACAGGAGAGTTGGGTCCCATCTTTCTTTTCTGCCTGGAACATTCTCATCCATCTCTTGAGCACTGATGATACCCAGTGACTCTTCCAGAACCTCGGGATGGACTTAGTATATCATCCCAGAACCAGGTGCACCTGGCTGGTCGAACTGAGTCCCCAGTGGGGGTCGGGTGTTGGAGGGGGGCCTGAACCACCCAAGGGTTCGCCCACAGAGCTCTCCTTCACTGAGAGACTAACAGGGCCAGACTGTCTGTGCACGCCTTGCGAACAAGGACCGTGTCCCACTTCGGGACTCCCCAGGCCCAGCCCCTCGTACTCAGCGAGCCCTCGATGAATCCGCTTAAGACGACACTCGCCATCTGGCTTGTCACTATTTCCAAGGCAAGTGCAGGCATGAAGACAGAAAAAGGAATTTCTTTGCTGTTTTCTGGGTGTTTGCTTTGTTCTCAGAGGGAGAGAGGGCACCGAGCTAAAAGATGGCACCACCTTTATGTTACTAAAAAGATCGCCCTGGAGGAAATTCCTGGGACCTTTTCTGGGCAGTTCAATAAGTGTTTGTGGGGAAAGTTCCTGTGTGCCCCCATCCTTCTGCTCCAGTGAGCTCTTGACCCAGGAACCCTGGGCTCCCCACCAGGAGCAGAGGATGCCTGCACTCGCTTCCAGGGATCACAGTCCCGTAGCCGTCCCCCGCCTCCCTGTTCCACTGAGGAGAGGAGTTCAAATTCCAAGGAGGAAGCTGTAGGCCCAGGCTCACTGGCTGTCGACCGCACCCTGACAGGTGGCTGCCGTGTGCACCCCTGAACCTGGGATGAGCACACACTGGCGCTGCTGGAGGCTGTCTCCTTCCTCCTCTGCAGCCGCGTCTCTGCCTGGACTGTCCTGGGAGCCCTCTCCTCCAATGCCTCCCGCCCTGGGCTTTGTGTGCTGGCGTCCCTGGATGGCTCTGAGAAGCAGCCATCTGTCCCCGAGCGCTGGGGCTGCAACCTTCCATTTGTGGGATGCGTACCCATCGGCACGTATATGTAACAAGCACGGACTAAGTGTGGATCCCGGGCCAGGCAGATGGCCCGTGAATGCTGGGGCCTAAGGACATCGGGCAGAGCCCCTGACCTCAGAGCCCACAGCCCTGAGAGGGAGAACAAGCCTTGAAGCGTGAATTGTGATGCAATGCCACCAGGGTTGGCAGGATGCCACGCAGCAGGCTTCACACCAGGAGTCAAATCTGAAGCGGGTCTTGAGGGATGGGGAGCAGCTCACAGATGGCTGAGGGTCAGAAGGGACTTCCAGGCAGGCACCCCTAACTCACCACCCCCCAGAACACATAGAGCCCACGTGGCCTCCGCAGGGTTAGCTAGTCCACGCCACCTCTCAGCTTTCTAATATTGTCACTCTCAGGTTACTCAAGCCAGCAGAGAGCTGGGTGGGAGAAGAAGGTACTAAGACATGATAATCAACCTCCCTGGGTTGGCCCTGGGGTCACATACCTCCCGGGGAGCTTCCTGCTGACCAGCTGTCGCCTTGGTCTGCAGCTGTCTTGGGCGCAGCCCCGCCTTCTGTGCTCTGCATGGCTTCCTCCTGCCGGATCCTCCTGAGCAGCCAGGACCCGAGGGGAGATGTCTTGGGGAAGCAAACTTAGCGACCAGTTCAGGGATGCTGCTGTCCCTGGGGGTGGTTTAGCCTGAGGACAAATGGGTCATGGAGGCTGGCCATGAAAACCTGTTGCCCACAAACTGTGTGGGGGAGGAGGAGAGGACAGAGGGTCCCGGTGAGTCGAGATGGAGGCCATGGGCCCTAGGAAGCCCCTCATGAACCATGAGTCTCTTGCCCCCAGTACCGGGCCATTGCCCATCTGACCATGTACGGGGGGCGTGTGACGGCCCCAGAGTGTTCAGGGGAAGCCACTGTCTCGCTGCAGGTGGACTCTGGTGGTTTCAGCCACAGTGACCTCTAAATCCAGCACTCCTTCAGGCTTGGAATGATTGCTTCAGCCCCAGGTGCTATTACGAAAAGGAAAGATTTCCAGGAATGAGTCAACAGAGGACCAGGATGCCCAAAGGAGCAGAGATAAGTCAGAAATAAGCAGAGCTGAGGGCCAGGAGCAGATGTGCTGCGGGCACCAGGCCCCTCCTGACAGCCCCACCCTGTGCACTCAGACGACGGGCTCCAGCACACCGTGACGGGACCTGGATATGCCCTCGACCCTCGCCCGACGCACCCCAGCCCGTGGCCCTGCACTGAGCTGTGCCCTAGGAGGACAGCCAGGGAAAGTGGCAGACGCTCCCTGAAACCCCGCTGCGCAGGCAGCGAAGTACAAAGGCACCAGGCAATGGCGGGAGGACCCAGGGCACTGCTCTCTGCCAGCCCGCAGCCCAACTGGACAGACCACTATGCTCTTGGGCTGCAGATTGCTTCCCTGAGAATTAAGCCATTGTCACTAAGGGACTTGCAAGTGTGCCAGGATGGCTCGTGTCCTCCCCATATCCGTTTCCTTCCCGGAACTGCAGAGCGTGGCTTTCTCTGGAACAGGGTTGGGGCAGGTGTAACTATTTAACTTAAGATGAGGTCAGACTGGAGTTGGGTGGGCCCTAATTCCATTCTGGCTGGTGTCCTAATAAGAGAGATGCAGACACAGAGGGAAGACGACATGAACGCAGACATGCAGGGAGATGCCATGTGGCGACGGAGGCCGAAACTAGAGGGATGCAGCTGAGAGCAAAGGAACGCCAAGGACTGCAGCCCCCCACCGGGAGCCGGAGGAGGCAGGAGGGCTCCTCCCCTGGGGCCTCAGGGGAACTCAGCCCTGCCCGCACCTTAATCTCAGACTTCTGGGCTCCAGGCTGTGAGAGAGGAGATTTCTGTTGTGCAAACCACCCAGTTCTTGGTCGTTTTTATGGCGGCCCCAGGAAGCCAGCGTGCCAAGGCACGTCTGGCTCTGAGAGTCTGTGTTAGGGGAGGGGATGGACACGGTTAAAGACTCGACAGCTTTTCTCACCGGGACCCTCTCCTTTCCCACCCGGACCCGGCTCCCTGAGCTCCACCCGGTGCTTGGTGCCCCCGCACCCAAGACCCTGCCCCCTTCTGCAGACTGCAGCTGTGACTCCGCACCATCTGGGGGCCCCGCCTCTGGCCTCCCTGTGCACAGTTGATTGCTGGTCTTTGTGAATCGTTGGCTATAATGAATCACCAGGTGTTTGCTAAATCTCCTCCTGAGCTCCCACGTGATTCATAAATAATCCCCACGGGATTTTTGATTCCAATTTCCCTGTCTCAGGGGAGGCTAAGGGAACACAGGCTGGCAGGGGATGTTAAGACTCTCGCTTCCTGGTCAGGGCCACAGCCAGGCTTTGTTCCCAGAGGGCCAGGGCAGGGAGCAGCCACTCGGGGAGGCCCAATAGGGAGGTGATTGTGTAATGAGTTATCCAGATTGGGACGCTTTTCAGAGTGTATGGGGTGCTGTTAACGATTATGCCAGGACAACAGGTGTGAATGGGGCCAAAAGGACGAGGCCCATCTACCAAGGGGGACCCCAGCAGCCTCCTCACGGGGAGGCAGCCATTTCCGATTCTCACTGGAGCGCTGTGTGACTTTGAAGGAGCACGGACATGGGCATTCTCCAAAGTCCGGGAAGCAGACACAAGCCAATGGATCCACACACGAGTGTGTCATGTTCCATCGCATCCTGACATACGTGCTTGTGCGCTGGTGGGAAACATGCGCATGGACGTGAGTGCGTGTTCTGGCCCTGTCTTCAGGCTGCTGTAACAGTACCGCAGCTGGGGTGGCTTCTAAACGACGTTGATTTCTCACAGTTCTGGAGGCTGGAAGTCCAGGATCGTGGCGCCAGCATGGTTGCCTTCTGGTGATGGCCCTCTTCCTGGTTCATCCACGGTGCATTCTTGCTCACAGACCTTTCCACTGCACGTGGTGGAAGGGGTGAGGGGTCTCTCTGGAGCCTTATTTATAAGAGCGCTGATCCCATTCATGGGGCCTCCACCCTCAAGGCCTAATAACCTTCTAGGAGGCCCCACATCTTAATACCATCACACTGGGGGTTAGATCTCAATTTCCAAAGGGGAGGGACATGAACATTCAGGCTACAGGAGACCCTGTAAGCTGGGTAACCACACAGGGCTCGTGGGATTTCATCCTTAAGCATCTTTGTTTTCATCTCCTTCTCAGTGAAGACTGTTCTTTCCCTTTGGGGATGAAAAGTCAGGTGATCCTATGACCCCTGAAGTCACAAAGCATAGCTGTCCTTCAGGAACAGAAGCTTCCAGTTCCTCGTGATGGTCAAAATTCTGAACTTGATTTCATTTGATGCTATAAAGGAATTACTGGTAATTTTGTGACAGGAAAATAGTATTGCAGATTTATGAGTGTGCATCTGTACGCACATTCAGATATACACATGCATGTGTGTGTATATATATTCTTAGCTCCTTGGGATATATACTAGAGTATTATGTTACAATCTGTGGGGTTTCGTTCAAAATAATCCAAGATGGAGGAGAGGAGGGGACGGATAAAAATGAAACAAGATTGGCCATAAGTTGATCATTGTTGAAACTAACGAGTGGGCACAAGGGGGTCATCAAACTATTATCTCTACTTTAATATAGGTTTGAAATTTGCCATAATTAAAAGTTAATCTTCTCTCCTCTCCTGACTTGCTCCTACAAGGGTAGAAACCCCGGGCTGGCGGGGGCAGGGCTGGGAGAGGTACGGGGTATGGGAAGTTCTTCCTAAACTGGTTTTTCCCTGGCTGCTCCACTCTCTCTGGGCCCATCAGACCTTTGAAACAAGCTCCTTATCTCAGGGGCTGCTTTGGGGGGCTCGTTTGGGATGCTTTACCTGCAGTTTCTTTGATGCTGGGGATGAACTCCCCCAGCTCATCAACTCCTCCTCCCGTCCCCTGGAAATGTGGTGAAGTCTCGAGTTTCTCTGGGATGACGTCTGTTCACACCTCAAGCGTCCACACCTCTAGTGTGAGTCTTAGAGTGGCTGCACACAGTTCTCTTGGGGCCCATGACCGTCTCTGGTCCACTGAAACATTTATTCATCCTCCACCCCAACAAACTGGGATGCAGGCAGATCCTATGGCTCATCCTGTTCCTTGCTGGACATGAGTCTTCTCGGGAGTCACAAACCAGCCTTCTGTCATCTCCAATATGGTGGACATGGACCAGGCTCCCTCGGTGGTCCCACCACCGCTGTATTCACCAGGCTTGAGATTAGGGGCAGACACACCCCACGCTCCCCCTCGGGGCAAGATGGAAGCGGGAGGACTCATAGCACGTGAGCCGCTCTCTCTAAATCTCCCACGTCATTTTCTCCAAAATTCCCTTCCCCTGAACTTCCTGTAGCTTCAACGCAGGTACCATATTGGAGAATGATCTAATGAGTCATAGCCAAGTTATTTTTTAAATTTCACGGTCTGTCATCTCACTGTGAAACATGACATCTGTTGTTTCTGGATGGCTCAGCTGACCCTCCACTCTATCAGCCCAACAGAAGCTGATATCAGAGCAATAGGGGAGGTTATAACTATATTTATTCGTTGGATTCTGTATTTAATATAAAACCCAAATGTCAATGCGAACAATCCATAACCAATGTATAAATCAAAATTGGGGTGAGTTCATTATAAGCCAGATCTGGGGCCAGCCTTCCTTCCCCAAGGAGGGAAGGGCACCAAAGAAATGGGGTGTACAGAATGGTTATATACCATCAAAGAGCATTTATCACATATGATTGGAATGTCCCTTTTACAATAGTCACAAGACTGCCTAGCTGGCACAGCGATTCACACAGCAGGTAGTAGGTCTGCTCTCTCGGTGAACATAGCAAGAAGCAGGTCTGGTCTTGAGCTGGGTGGTCACAAGGTAGGCACAGCAATCAATTCCTAGCCTAGGGAGTGATGCTTATCCTTAAGGAAATGCCAATGTGGGGGAAGTTGCGTCTTTATCTAAAGGCCATTTGTTCTTGTCTTTGGGACACAGCACATGCTAAAGTAGATATACAATGCATGCTCAATGGCCACGTCAGGCCCTTTTGGAAAAAGAAGGTCAGGCCGAGTTAGTTTTACACCATTTGTTTATTACACAGACAGGAGTTCTAAATTTGTTTCCTGAGATCCTCAAAAGGGCAGATGATTGGGACAGACTCTAGTGAGAGAAAACACAGGAAATGACATCCATTTCCTTCTTGGGGGGGCTTTTTAGAGTAATGAAAGGCTAGATATGCAAGCAAATCATGTACTTTACTGAAGCTCCTGAAAGAAGACCACTGATGTAAAGGAGGCGATTTTCTCAAAGTCAACCTATATATTCAATGAATTTTTTATCAAAGTCCCCAAGGGAGATTTTTATGAAATGCCACAAATAGATCCTAGGATTTATATGGAAAAGGTAAGTGGCCAAAAATATCCAGTAAAAGTTTAAAGAACAAGCAGCAAAAAGAGGAAGAGAAGAATCGGAGGTTTCTATACAATCAGAAATTAAGACTGATTAGGAAACTACTGTGTTAAAGCAGGGGAGGAGTGGCACAGAGAGAGGATCTGAGACAGCTAGAACAGGGCAGAAAGCTCAGCAATAGACCCAGTCATGCAAGGAAACTTGGATAATAATATATTTCATATCAGTGGAGGAAGAACGAATAATTGAATAAATGGTGTCGGGACCATCAGTTATCCATATTAGGAAAAGATAAATTAAGATCCCTACCTCAAACCATTAAGCATCTTCTAATTATCCATATTGGGAAAAAAAGGTACATTTAGATCCACAACGTACAACCCATTAACCCAAACCTGCAGAAGAATTAAAGGCCCAAAAGTGAAAAGTAAACCTTAAAGTATTAAAAAGAAAATATAGATGGCCAACTAGCTAATACGAGACCAAGTAAGTGATCATGTTGCATGCTAGTAATCTCTGGATCAACTGTGCTCTCAGTATGTCCCCCATGCCACATACCATTTTCCCCTTCACCTCAAAGTACATCGGAGAAAACAAACTAGAGATAATGCCTCCAACTTCTTAAAAATGACCACTAGTTTGTTCAAAGAGCAGGTAGTTCCAGCAGAGGAGAATAAATGGCCTATTAGATTTTTCACTAAAATGTAGAAGAAGAATGATCAGAATGGAAAGTATCTTACAAATCGTGAAACACAGCCATACCTCCCACCTGTGTAGGGGATGGGAATTGGCCACCCCAAGATATGTCTCTTTGGCGTGAGGGTTATTTTGGGCTGGTTACTTTTAAAAACTGCAGATAGGAAAGAAACTCTGAAAAGTAGAATTTACATACCCTTTGTTAACAGACATTTACATTTGTAAAGGAAATCTCCGTCTGTAAAGGTGTCTCCCTCTCAGTACCAGGAAGAAGGGGGGACGACCTTATCTCTAGAAACTCTTAATCAATGAGAAAGGCAAGGACTTAAATCTGCATAATAATCTCACTCTTGTTTACTGTACCTGTCTGGTAACCTCCTGTAACTGACTCCCCCACTCCTAACATCCTCCTTTGTCTTTAGCTGAAGATGATATTTAAGGTGATGGCTTTGGCCATTTTGATGAGTTACTCAGTTTGCCTGAGCCTCTCCCATGTATACATGTTCTAAAGTTTTGTTTAACTTTCTCCTGTTATTCTGTCTCATGTGAATTTAATTTGTTCTCTGGCCAGAAGAACCCAGAGCTGGTAAAGGAAATGTCTTCCTCCCCCATACCTGGTTCTTTCCACCACATCCCCAACGATTGTTAGCTCAGCGACGTAGAGAGTAGATTTTAGGGAATTCAAAAGAAATTGAAAGCAGATCCCACCCTTAGGAAATGTATTGTTTGCCAAAAGCAAAAACATACTGGACCATCAAAACTGCAAAGAAAATGTGTAAGATGGCCCAAACTGGAGCCTCCACATGATTCCTTGAACCCATCTACACAGGGGGAAGGGAGATTTCTCCGTATGGAGGAGAAATTCCTCATGGTTGCCCATCTTTTCAGGGCTGCTGCTTGCAGGGACTCTGGCTGGTTTTTGCTACAGGTGCCATGTGGACATTTGTTGGGTTTGAAGCAAGCATAATTTTCACATTGACCTGCTTCATATCCACCATCATTTCAGTGTTTCAAAGACCGCTTTTTCCCTGCTGTAGTGTATTCATCTCTTTAAGCATTTAATCCACCAGGGAATTGGAAGCAAAGCGTGACACCACAAAGAATGCCAACGTCCACAGGCCAGAGCCTACCTCAACAGCCAGTGCCTCCCCACAGCTCTTAGTTGTAAGGGTGCCCACATGTTCTCAAGACTCATAATAGCCCTCTTCTGCATATCAAATGGCAAGAAGCTAAATACCAAGGTTCATTAATAGATTACTCATACAGACAAAGCACTCAGAAGATATCTTAGTTTTGAATATCTTGAAGGGTTTAACCAAAACGTTAATATTTGTTGAACTCCTACAGGTGAATACGTCATTGAACAAAGAGTAATCAGTCAATATTTACTAAACATCTATTGTGTGCACAGGCTTCAGCCCAGGTGCTGTGGGAGGTTATAGAGGAAGAAGATGATGTGGTCACTACTGATAAGAAAGCTGTAGTCACAGAGGGGTCCTCAGAAACTCCACTCAGACCTGTGTATGGAATCCACACAGCCTTCCTCTTGCTGTAGCTACTGCCTTCCCGTGGCTCCACCTATTAAGAAGGATTGAGTAGGTGAATATGCTAATTTCAAGAATAAATTCACACATACACATGCAGCCTTGTGAGAGGAAAAGATGTGTGGGTTTTGGGACCTTGACGTTAGCACATCCTTCTTCCTGACAGAGGAAGCATTAGGGGAAGCTCTGAACTGGGCTCTGCCAGGCAGAACTGATGTCTTTGAGTCAATGGGGTGTGTTGCCTAAAACATGAGAAAGACGAATATGAATGAAGATGCAACAAGAAAATGTCTCTTCCTGGGGCATCGGGGCAGAGCGTAACAGTCCTGAGACTTGGAGCATACATGGTGGAAGAGACCCTGGATGGCCCCTGGGCAGAGGAGTCCCCAGTACTTGGCTTCCAATGGCAGCTGCTCAAGGACAGAGCACAGTGGTCATGGCCTGGCCTTTCACCTCCATCTTTGCTGTAGCCCAGGAAGGTTGAGAGAGGATGGTCCTGTAGGGTCTAGAGTCAAAAGACTGGGATTCAAGGTTTTGTGGGTTTCCCTGGACAGCTGAGCCCTGTTTCCTGATGGATAACCATGAGGCTTCCCTAGGTAGGTGTGAGGCTCAAGCAGCGCCCAGGGTAAATCACCATCGCTGGGCTAGTAGCTGGTGCTGTTGTCACCATTACAGGAGACCCAGACACAAGGACTGCTTATTACAGTTGGGATGGTCTTGAGATGCAAACTCTATAGACATTCTCGGCCCCTCATGACTCAGTTGTTGACTTGTCCAACTCACTAATCAGCCTCCTGGACTGTCTCCCCCTTTGGGTTTCATGCCTAAAGCAGTTGTCCACCCCTGGAGCAGATCCTTGGCTTCGTCTGCCCTTCCAGCCCTTCTCTTGAACTGCCACTGCTCAGCTCCCCAGTACCCCAACTGCGGGAGCATGGAAATCCTTGCAGTAGGGTGTCTGTGGCGGTAGGATGGATAAATGAAGAGAAGAAAGGACGCTGACCTGGCCTGAAGCTTGTGGGTGAGGAACCCAGTAACACAGCGCTGCATACTGAGGCCAGAAGTTAGTTTTCCAGCAAATTGCATGGCTCCGGGCAAGTGCCCAGTGGCTATTGAATAAGTGGAAAATCGTCCACAATGGAGGCTGAACACTGGCTTCTCATCACATTTTATGGCCCCTGGTAAAGCGAACTGAGAGCAGCTGGCAGGACCCCTGCACTGCTTTTATTTGCCGTAATGAGGATCGTTGGATGGTAATCCAGTGCGTTCACTCTGCCAAGGTACATTTTGCAGAACAACGCAGCCATAAAACAGAAAAGTTCAGAGGTTCTGGAGCTAATAAATAACTCCTGGGGTTGTTATGAGGTTCAAGACTGATAAGGAACGAAAAAGCAGGCATGGAGGCAGTGCCTCTCAAGCCTTTGGATACTTTTCACAGCAAACAAACCCTCTCAAACCCTTTTTCGGGAATTACCAAAAACGGTTTGCGGTAACATTGTATGGTATGAGATAAAGTGAATTGATATAAAAATATTTTATTTTAGATAAATGTTTCCTTAAAAATACAATAATTTTGATTATGGTCATTATTTTTCTTTTTAACATCGTTTTTACTTTTTTGGAGAAATGTCGATGTTTTCTATAAGATTTCTAGATCAATTCATCAGATAACTTAGCTGTTGAGGTACTGGAGGTGAATTTTCAGGATTATTAGACTCCTCATTAGCTCCCTGTATTTCTTGATCAGTATTCCTTTCGCTTTCTGCTTTTAACCAATAGTCATTATGATTAAAAATTGGTCAATATATTGCTAAAAATATAGAACTTTAAGACACTAACAATCAAAAGTGATTTAACTGCCAGGACACTGAGCTAAGAGCAGGGATGTGACCTGACATCAGACACAACAGAATTCAGATCAAAGCACTTACACCTGATGAAGGACACTTTATAAGCCACAATCACAACAAAGGTATAACAGTTATAAATATCTTTGCATCAATAAAGGGCTAGCAAGGGTATTCTGCTCTACAAACCGGCAAGAAGAGGGGATGCAGGCAGAAAGAGACAAAAATACAACTGATGCTATGTTGGGGACACCGTGCCGCGTGGATGGGACACCATTCCGGATATAAGGTAAGTCACGGGAACAAAAATGAGTAAGAAAATAGAGACTTAAATGATATAATCAATACGGTAGATCTTATAGACATATATATAAATCCAACTTCACATCCTGGCAGCGCAACTTCTTTTTAAGGGCACATGAAATATTCATAGCATTTAATCATATATTTGCTCGCCACGAAAGCAGTATGTTCCATCAGGTAGAAATGTTACAATCACTTGACAATCAAATGCAGCAAAACTAGTAAGCACATTTTTGAAAGGTTCTTACACATGGAAATTTATTCTACTAAACACTTGTGGCTAAAGGATAAACTAGAAACCAAAATAGTAGAATTTCTTAAAGATGATGATAATACAAACACCATATTTCTGAGTCTATGAAGAATGTTTAAAACAGAGATCAGAAAAAAATGCATATATTTGAACATATGTCAATAGCAAATAAAATAAATTCCCAACTCAGAAAGGTGGGAAAAGAATAGGAACAGAAACCGAAATAGCACAAAGGTAAAGAAATGAATGAGATGGCCAGGAGAAAAAGAGGAGATTTAAGTTATAACCCCAAATCTCAGTTCTTTTAAAAAATAAAATATGAAAACCACTAGCTAACCTAATCAAGGGGGAAAAAGGAGGAAAAAAACTCCAAATATACAAAATAAGATGACAAAGAGGAAACAATTGTTGAAACAGAGGAAACTTTAATAATCGTAAGAGGCCGCCCGGATAACTTTATGCAGCTAATTCTGAAAATCTAGATGAAATAGACAAGTTCCTAGGAAAATCACAGTTTAGCAAAATTGCCCCAGTAGGGACATAAAGATCAAATAAACCTTGGGAGAAATAGAGGACATTATCAAAGAGCGAAACTCTCCAGGCCCAGACGGTCCCACAGGATGTTCTAACGAAGATGTGAGTACCGTACAGCCCTAATGCTACATAAATTGTTCCAGAAAGTAAAAAACAAAGGAAAACGCCCAAATTCATACTAAAAAAATTAACTTGAAATATGTCATAAACCCAAAATGTAAGAGCTAAAACTATAAATCTTCTAGAAGAAAATATTGTAGAAAATCTTTGTGGCTTTGGATTAGGCAAAGATTTTTTCAGCTAGGACATGTATAGTGCGAATCATAAAAGAAAAACTGGACTTCATCAAAATTAAAGACATCTTCTCTTCTAAAGATACTGTTAAGGAAATGAGAAGGAAGAGAGAAAATATTTGCACAATGTATATCTGGTCAAGGACTTGTATGCAGAATCGATGAAAGACTCTTGCAACAGAATATTAAGAAGCCAGACACGTGATGATTGAAACCATATAAAAGATTTGAACAGACACTTTACCAGAGAAGATGTAAGAAAAAGACAAGCCCGTGAAAAGATACTCAGTGTCATTAGTTATTAGGGAAATGTAAATTAAAACGATAATGATTTACCATAGCACATACAGGAGCGTGGCTAACATTTAAAAGCTGGTAGAATCAAGTGCTGGAGAAGATGTGGAGAGAATCTGGAATTCTCATATGCTGGTGGGAAGGCAAAATGGTACACCCACTTTGGAAAACAATTTGTCAGATTCTTATAAAGTTAAACATAACACCTACCATGATAGCCAGCAATCCTACTAATAGACAGTTACCAAGAGAAGAGATATTTACCAAGTCCACTCAAGACTTGTACACAGATGTTCCTGGCAGTTTTATTCATAATAGTCAGGAACTGGAAACAACCCAAATGTCCATCAACTGGTCAACACCTTGTGAAATATCCCTCCTGTGGAATACTACTCAGCAAGGAAAAGGAATGCACGCCCCTTACGTGCAACAGCTGGGATAAATCTCAAAAGCAGCACGTTGTGAGAAAGAAGACAGACGCAAAGAGCCCACAGTGTATGATCAAACCTGGACGAAATTCTCGAAGAGGCGAAACTATAGTGAAAGAACACAGATCATTGCTGTCTTGGGGCTGGGGGTGGGAGGAGGGTATTGACTACAAAAAGGCATCAGGGAATTTGTAGGGAGAGGAGGATGAAGATGTTCTATTCGCATAAAATAGGCAAATTTTGTTGTATTAGAATTGTACCTAATAATGCTATTTAAAAACAAACCCTCAAGGTATAGCCATTGCCATCATCAGTGTTAATAGTGTGTAGACAGTGAGCCGATTAATGAAAGGGGGCAATGCTGTCACTGAAGTCTCCCCAAATTCGTATGAGGAAGCCCTGACCCCCCATGTGACTGCATATAGAGACGGGGCCTTTATGGACATAACTACAGTTAAATGAGGTCGTAAGGGAAGGACCCTGATCTGGTAGGATGAGTGTCCTTAGAAGGAAAGAGAGGCTAGAGCCTTCTCTCTCTCCGTGAGTGCGCACTGAGGAAAGGCCGTGGGAGGGCACGGCCAGCAGGCGCCCATCTTTGAGCCAGAAGGGAGCCCTTTCTAACTCCTCCAGCAAACGCTGAATGCAGAATCTCTGCCTTGTGAGTCCATTTCAACAAATTCAGCCTGATCTGACTTTATAAGAAATTCCACAACCTACAGTAGTTATTGAATTTGATCTCTTGACCTTTGGAGGCTACGCCCGTACTGTCAGATGCCCAAACTCTGCTGCCTGGGAGATAAGAGGCTGCCCACCTCTGCCCCAAAGGCTGCAGGTGAAGGCTGGGGAGGTCTGTGCCCACGGTGGCCAGGAGAGGGCGCTGGAGGACAGACACAGCTGCGTGAGCATCCTAGGCCTGAGAAGGTTCTTCATGGAGGAGACACCTTAGATTCATTAGCCGTGTGTCCTGAGTCAGATGAATACAATGGTCCCGCCTTCCTCTGAGCCACATTTCTGACTGTGCTAAATGGAAGTCGAACACATTAAATACTGAGCTCTCTTTGGATCATAGAAAATAAATATGGAAGCTGACACCTGCGGGACCTTGTGGAAACCTGGTCACCTAGCCCCGGAGCCACCTTGGCACAGGTATCCGATGCTTGGATGCGTATCTGCACCTCCACACGTCAGTGTCTGAGCTGCCAGGGGGCCTGGCTAGGCTGGAGCCGTGATCAGACAATTCCAGGGGCTGTGGAGTGAGGAGACTCCTCCGTTCCCCATCCATTCGGGTCGCAGGAAAGCTGAGGAAGCTCCCAGGAACGTGCTGGAAACTTTCCACAACTGTTTGCACAAATGCAGATGAGCCTTAGAGAAGGGACAAAGGCTGTGAAAAAGGGAGGGCGCAAGGGGCTAGCAAGGGTCTTGACCAGCGGGGAGGGGTGTCTGGGACATGGGGCAAGGCAGAGGTTGGCGGGGGTGGTGGTCCTGTGTGTGGGCACAGCCCTGAGCCAGCCTGCCTGAGGAGAGTGGGAGGCGACGTGTCTCAGGCCGCCCGCCCAATGCGGCGCCCCTGCCAGCCGGACGACAGGGGCTGCTCACGGCCCTGCAGACCCCAGAGAAGCATGCCGAATCCTCGGGTGCATGGCTCTGAAGCACTGGGCTCATGGGTTGCATAGGGAACTCTGCTTCCACATGAACAGAGAGCTGCTTTCTCAGTGCCATGGGGCCCTAAGGCTCGGCACCCCCGACAGAGGCCCCCCGCCAAGTGTGGGAAGAGGGAAGTGAAGCCTCTCCCCGTTGCACTGGAACACCACTGGCTGGCACACACTCCCGGGGTCTTCTTGAGAAGGAGGCGGCCGCAGAGTTCCAGCCTGAAATGGGGCCTGCTGCCCAGTAGGACCACAGCATTAGCCAGGGCCGCAGAAGGACCCCCGAGGAGGGCACTTGGCAGGGACGGACCTCCCTGTGTGAGCAGGTGGGATCCTGGAGGGGCTGATAATTGGGAACCCAGTTGAACGAGACCACATTTTTCTCCCTGGACGATCGGGATATGTCTGTATCACTAATAACAAAAACTAGCATTACCTTAATACCTCCACTTTGCACATGAGTCAAGTGAGGCACAAAACGTCTAAATAACTTCACATAACTTGCCCAAGGCCACACAGCTAGGAAGTAACCTTGACACAGAAATCATTAGAGAACATGGGGCGATACATGCATATTGCAGGTCTGATATGTGCACACTTATTGCAGCTCCCTGATTCCAAGGTGCCCATGGAGGTTCAGGTCGGGTGTGGCCTCTCCCCTTCCTTCTTTAGGCAAAGGGGGCACGGAGGGGGTATCAGCAGAGGGGCTGGTCCTCTGAGCCCCAAAGCAACAGCTAGGGTTATTATGCATATATACCACATCTCCAAAACATATACAATGAATATTTAATACCTTGAGGGAATACGCACCAGCTCCTGATTACTCACAGATGCCCTATTGGCAACTTCGCCTGCTCACTCGAATGTATTTCCGACTCCACAGTTATCGCTCCTGGTGCTTTCATGGTCTTTAGCTGGCACGTGCAGGCGCAGAGCAGTGAAAATTTGAGTCGTCCAACCTAGACATCCCCAGCTGGGGTCCAACAAGGCGACGCTCTGCCTACTCATTTCAGCTCTCAGACCATAAATAATTGTCCTTTGGTGGACTGTTTAGTATCGCATTTTTGCATTTTCTTCCTTTTTGTTGGGGATTTTGCAGTTTAAATGGTCCCCAGGCATAGTTGGGTGACAGGTTGTGACAAGCCAAGCAGAGAAAATATGTGTGGAAGATAAGCTTCGTTCAGACATGAGTGACAGTGCTGTTGGTCATGTGTGCAATGCATGAATCACAATATGTATCAAATAAGATGTCTTTAAACAGAAACACCCAGCCAGCAACATCACGTCCCGATCCGTGGACAAGAGGCCCTCAGCAAACTGATCTGGATTTCCCCCAATCGCAGTGGTTCACGGCTCGCTAAATCAGCACTGAGGATTTTACAGACCAGAAGCACAGTGAATACCGAGAGTCAACTGTGCGTGGACTCAACACGCAGAGCGAGCATCTGACGAGTACACTGAGTAAGTGCACATTCCTCAGGACCCACCCACATTCTGGATGCAGCCATACTGCTCTGTACGGCGTGAGAAAAGAGCTTTTATAGATGAGACCCAGAGGACATGAGGACAAGAAGTGCTGACAGGCCTGATGTCCAGACTGTCCTGGAAGGAGCTCCATTTAGTGGGGGCCCGCTATGCACCAAGCAGCTCACAGACATTGCTTTTAATTCCCACCATAACCCTGCTAGGGATGTAATTATTACCCGTATTTTAAAAATAGAAAACCTGAAAATCTGAGAGCTAAGAGACCCTCTCCAAGGTCACACACTTGGGACATCAACCCACGCGTGCACCGTGACGTCTCCCATTGTTCCCTCTGCCAAAGAGCTGGCCAGTCCCCTCTCTTATAATTGCTTCTGAAAGTACCTTCAGCACCTGAACCAGCCAGGCAAGGGCCTGGATCACCCAAGGAGCAAGAGACCAGGACAGTGGGAGTGAGGGACCAGAGCTGGCCGTCCCCTTCCCCTGCTCCCAACGGGGCTGTTCGCTGCTGGGCCCTCTGCACCATGCCTGGCCCTCCTGCTCGTCAGCAACATCCCTGCTGCAGCCCAGCAGTGACTGTGGGGGCCTCTGGACGGAGACAAGGAAGTAGCTCATCAGAGGAGGAGAGAGAGGAAGAAAGAGCCCAAACAGAGAGAGACAGCTGAAGAGGGGGAGAAGGAGAAAGAAAGCTTGGTCTTTCTGATGGGGGTGGGTTCGAATGTCACCACTTGTTCCTCCAGAGGCAATAAGGACCCTCCGGTGGCCCATCCAAGGAAGTAGGAGGAAGAGGGATTTTCTGAAACACCTTGAGATGCCATGTAGTTAACTGTAACCAATGGCATTGAGCGAGCAGGAGTTAGAATATTTGAAACAGATTAAAATGGCCTAAGGACTCCCAAGCCCATGACTGTGGCGACACCACTGAAATTGCCTAAGAAACCATACTCAATTATCAGAAGGGCAACGTCGGAAGCGGCTCAGAAATAGGGGCAGTCATGCATCACAGGGCATTCTAAAGGAGGAAGTGGGGTCGGGGGTGAAGGGAATAGCCGGGGAAGAGAAGCATCACTCCTGCCCCCAGAGGTTCCCACCAAGTGGCCCACACATGAAGCCATCAACAGGAGCTTCCACCACCCCAGCCCTCGAGATGGCCACATACAGTGCCATCCCGGGAGCAGAACCTCTAAATTCTCAGTCCAGGAGTGTTGATATGAATAATGCATGGGACCCCTGCAGAGGGTGTCAAAGGCCCTTTCTGAAATACAAATACATGGGCCTGGCTTGGCGTTCTTTGGGTGTGGCCGGGCCTGGCTGAGTCAGGGACACGTCAACCACACAGTGAGGACACGCCACACGGAGAGGGACGTGGCACTCTGTGATGACTATGTGCATAATTGTCTCCACTGGCCACTGGTCTTAAGTGTTTTCGGAGCCCCCATGTTCCAACGAGAGCCATGGTTTTATTGAGTTTACGAGTGTGTTGAGCAAGATAAAAGACACAACGGTGACTTGAGGCCGTGTGTGGCCCCCTGCTCAAAGCAGGAGTCCTGAGAGGTGATGTGGGTCCAAGTCCCTTCCTCAAAGAAACACTTTTTAAAATTCCCACCTTTCCATGCGAAGCCAGTGGCACTCATCCTCCCCACTCTGGAAGGAGAGGCTCTGGATTTCCGAGGGGACAGGTGGACCACTGGGTGACACATCTGCCAAGCCAGTGGGCTCAGGGGGAGTGGACGAGGAGGCAGAAGTGGCAGAAAGGCTGGCCTAATGTCATCCTCCCAGCACTCCCACCCAGAGCTAAAGAACGCCAGGAGCCCCTCCTGCAGACGCATAAAATATCCTTCATGCAATAACCTGTCCACAGGCTGGTGCAGCCCTGAAGGAAGCTGTCAGCTTCCTCCTTGGACCAGCTTCCAATTGCTGCCTATTGTTGCAGCTGCCCTCAGGTAGAGGGGCGCAAACATGGAAGCAAAGAGCTGGGAGAGCATTCGGAGCTCCCCCAGCCATGCCCCTCCCTCCCCACGTCAGGGGTAGGTGACAGGTTGCCTTGCACTTCACAGCAAGCGGACTGTGACACATTTGGTGAACGTGGAGCAATTCTGTAATTGCACTCTGAAATTGTATGTTACGCCCAGAGGTTTTTAGGGCTGAAGTCATTTGAGTTTCTACACACATGATTGGGTACGGGAGTTACAGAGTGACTTCGGAGTCTGGAATTCACTTATGTGCAATATTTCATTGCTGCTAGAGCAGCCTATGAGAAGAATTGTTGCTCTCACAGGAAGTGAAAGAGTATTAAAATTACACACACACTCATACAAGGACACAAACCCTCTCACACACGCACACTGCTATCGCCACCTCTGCGTCAACAAAGGCAAAATGAAATTTAGCAGATTTTAAGGGTTTTCTTTATTTGAAGAAATCATATGTATTGAATCGTATCCCTTAAAAAGGATAAAAAGCAGATTAAGAAAACCCAGGGATTCAGGAAACATGAAATATGAAACTGATGCGATGGTGAGAATTCTTCGTTTGTTTCAGAACATCCAGGGAGCCTGGCGGGTCCTCTGAAGCCACTGCCTCTTAATAGTGACAGTCTGGAAATTTTAAAAGCGAGACGGTTGGTGGGAGCGCCAGGGAGCGGAGGGAGCCTGCGCTAAGAGGCCCGTGGGTCCTCAGTCCTGCTGAGGAGGGAGCAGCCCTCCTGGGGCACCATCCCCCAGGGCTGCAGTATCCTCCCAGGACCCATTCTCCCCAAATAACTGTCGATTGTCCAGGGACACCCTTAGGTCACAGGAAAAACCACTTTGGAATTTCTGAAAGTGAAGGCCGCCCTCTTTGGAGAACCCCGATAAACTAAAAATGGGAAGGAAAGCGTCCTTCAAGGATGAGAGCACTCTCCCGTTTTTTGGAAAACACCTGGTCTTTCTTCGATCTCGCCAAACTCAGTGCCAGGAGACACCCTGTAACTAAGGGGGTTGGGGACGGGGACTGGGCACTCTGGGATGGCACCAGAGCGTGATGCTGCGCACAGAACTGTCACTCGAGGTCACATGTGCGAGAACAGTGAGGTCCACCAGAGAAGGGACCACACGGGCTTTGTTCTGGACCCCGTCCTGGCACCCAGCACAGCGATGGCGTTTGGTAGCACCTTCCAAGGGTGGTTGAATTGCAGCAAAATGGGCAATGCCACCAGACTGTGCTGGGATCCAGGGCTGAGAACGAGGGGCTTTCTACAACCAGCACCACGGGAGCACTGGAGGCTTAAAAATCGTTGAAAAGAAGCTGCCATTGTTGAGAACATTCTGGACTTGCCTTCAGAGCTGGTTTACGATAAAGGCAGGTTCACACCTCTGTCTACGTTTTTCCTGAAATGGCCACCCGCTGGCTTCCGGGACCCTGGCCTTGGGTGGCATTTAGGCATCGAGTCCAGCTTAGGACCCGACACAGCTCCCCTCCCCTCGGCCCCACCCCCAAGCTCCCACCTTCCCCGAGAAATCCCCCAGGTCCAGGAACCAGATGGCGGGTTGGTCCTACAGGACGTTACCTTCCACAGAGATAGGGAAGAAACACCAGGGCACTTGAGTGATGTCATCGGAAAAGCAGCACTTCCGAGATGCGCACTCTTCAGGACTGATGCCCGGGTAGCCACAGTTCTTGCGGTCTGAGACTTCCATGACACACTCTTCCAACTCTGGCCACACGTCCCCCGGATTTGGGAAAGGAACAACACGGAGACTCGATTAAGCCAGCTGATTAACTAGAAACATCTATTCCCATCTTCCCAAGGGAACAACTGCTGGATTTACAGCCTCAGTGTATCATGAGGGACTTCTGGGACTGTGACACCCAAGGACTGTAACACCCAAGGTTGGTCAGCAGTTGGCCAACCCTTCCTCCCCACAGAAGTCACACGTCAGAGAATCAGAAGGACTGGGGCCTTGGGAAAATCATTTTGCCTCTCTGGTCTTAGTATGCCTCTCTGTAAAATAGGGCGGCCCACTTGATGAGAAAAGGCTGGTGAGTGTCCTTTAAGGATATAAAGCATTGGCCAAGCTATTGAAGCCCCATAATACTTCCACTAGAGGGAGAGCCTGGCTAACAACCAGCCTACCAACCAGCCTAATAACCAGTCTAATAACCAGCCTAATAACCAGCCTACCAACCAACCATTGGCTGTGTTTCCTCAGAGTCCAGGGAGCCTCTGACTGACTTCTGGGGGTGTGGACGTGACTCCACACACACCAGTGTGCTTCGCACAAACCCCTTCTTTTGTGCATGCCTTGGAATCAATGACTTTCTATCTCGATAACATGCACTGACATAGAATTCATTTTCCAAAGACAAGCCTAGACGTCTTAACTTAATTTCTTCACATTTGAGGTCTGTTGGCAGTTACGTTAATGGCGTCCTATAAAATGCCTTCATCTCCCCCTTAGAAACTTCTTCAGAAGTCACACTTTTGGAGCTGGGAGGGGCCTGAGAGTTGCTTGTCCCTCAAATACAGTAAAGCTGATGGGTTCTCACAAACGTCTGTGGAAAGGGCAAACAGCTGACCCCGGGGCTCCAGGCATGGGCGTGGGCTGAGGGGGCGCGTTTTCTCTTCCCTGTGGGCTTGCCTGGGCCAGTGTCCACGAGCACCATGGAGCGGGTCCTGGACTCTGGCCATGGGCCTGGGAAGAGGGTCTGGCACCTGCGGCAGGTTACCTTGCTTCGGGAGGGGCGTGAAACACCAGGGAACCCCGCGGATGCTGGAGTTGAAGCAGCAGCCAGAGGCAAAGCACTGGTCACCTGTGATGCCCGGGAAGCCACAGTTGTCCCTCTCATTGGGTTCGATGCGCGAGCACCGGCAGGGGGCTGCGGAAAGACCCTCTGTCAGCCACTCCCCACACTCGCTCCCCACCTGCTCCCGGGACACGTTCGGGACGCCTCCATCGGTCCTGCTGCCACACGGGAAACTGCCAAGTCTCGTCTTGCCCGTGTTTGAGCTATGCAACATCCTTCTGAGGAACTGAAAGGGCTTTGCTGAAATTATTTTATTAGTAAAAAACAAAAGAGAAACGTTCTGGAAAGAGGGTGCACAGATGGCCCCAGGAAAAGGTCAAGATAGAAGGTGAGCAAGGTGAGGGACTCCGGCCCCAGCCCCTCTCCTCAAGCTGGCCCATCTGTGGTCATCCCGACATTCTCCCAAAGGAGGCCTTCCTTGGAGGTCTCACGGAGCATTGGGTGTCCTCCCCAAATGGCGGGAAAGGCAGGGTGAATGTACGCGGGAGCTGGCATGTGGCCAACGTCACAAATCTCAGGATGCCATTTTTGCTGCCTCCCCTCTCAAGTTAACTCATCATTCCACCTTTTCACTCCGATGGAAACAAACAGGAACGGAGACCCACCACCGAGGGCCGAGGGAGGTCCTGCAGAAGGCAAGGAACTTGCATGCCCCCATTGCGTCTGGAGGCATTAGAAGTTTCTCGGGGCTCACTGGCCCAAATGCTCCCTTGCCCAGTTGAGGACACTGAGCCTTGGTGGGCTGGTTACAGGCATGCACTTACAGGGTTTCTGGGCCATGGCCAGGGCACACAGCCCCAGGACGAGGAGCGCTGCCAGGAGACGCGCGGCTTGAGGTCCCATGTCCACACTCAGCTGCACCCCAAGGCCGCCTGCAGAATGCACAGCTCCCACTGCCAGGGGGCTTTATAATCTCCTCTCTGTTTGCTCAGCAAGCACAGATAACCTTTCTCCCCCATGGCACCAGTCTTCGGATCCTTTGTCAGGAGAGCTGTTGAGATAGCTCAGCCAGGAGGCCGAGCACAGACCCAGTAGCCATGCGGAGCAGGCGAAGCTTCCGGGCTGGGGTGCCATGCTCCCTGTCCGCCAGCGTGGCCTCCCCCTGCCCCGGGCAGGGAGTGGTCATGCCAGGATGCCGACGTGGAAAACTGGCCACGTGCACATCTGACGCTGGGCCCTCACAGGCTCACACCCGGGAAGGGATAAGTCATCTATTTTTCCTGATAAAGTATGTGGCTACTGCAGGAATTTTGTAAAATATTGGGCTGAAGGCTACTGGGGAAAATGACCCCACCAGCTGGCGGCATAGAAGGGGCACCTCCTCCAGGGCTGCACAGAGACCTCTCCCAGCCCCTCGTCTGCATCTCCTTGTCTTCGTCTTGGGAAGGAGCCTGTTCTCCGTGGAGGCCAGACTGACCCGGGACAGGAACAGCCTGGGGCGACTGTAAATTACCAAGTTCATCTCAGCAAACCCCTGATGCTCCTTGTTTTTTTTTCTTCTGTGTTCCCTAAAAGATGGCACCTGTAACCCAGCCCGTGCCCGGGGGTAAGATGCTCCAGGGAAGGGAGTCTGTGGATAGGACAGAAAGAGAAAGGAGAGAAGCTAGAGGGGAGACCCCCCCCCAATGGAAGGAGAGGGAAGACCAGCAGGAAGCAGAGAGGAGACCGTAAGTTCTCCCCCTCCAGAGGACTTATGGGAGCTCGCCAGTCTGTAAGTCATGGGTTGAGCAGCCAAGAACTCAAAGATGCATGGAATCCAAAACCCTGGGTCCTCAGGGTCCAGACAGCAGGCTTCTGCCGGACCCAGCTCTAGCTCCTCCAGACTGGATCCCTGACTATCTACCCACAGAGCAACCATAGGGCCCCCATCTTTGAAAACCTTGAAAAGTCGACTTTCCCCATGCCACGCCCCTGTCACCCTTAGTCACCACTGAGACGTAAGGGCCCTGCGTTATCCATTCTCTCCTGGATTCCCATCCACACTCTCCTCTCTGCTTCCTCCACCTGACCCACCTTCCCACTGCCCCCATCCTGCCCCTTCCAGGATTCCCGCTGAAACCACCTGATCCACGCCAGAGAGGCTACTCCTCTTCCTTGCCATCCCTAAGCCTCCCACCCCTCCTTGCCCTCGTGGAAGCCTGCATTTTCCCTGAGATGCTTCCCTTGCATCCACGTCAGAGGGAGGCGCTCAGGTCCCCACCCAAGGGACCAACCACCTACACAGTGCTTTTGTGCAAATCAGAGAAAGGCACGTTTTCTTTAAGACAAGTGACTTCCACCTGTGGGAAATCATGGCGATAGGAGTCTACAGGATGAGTGGCCCCCTGCCTGAATGTGGAGCTGCTCACACAGCACAGCCTCTACGGCTGTATTGGGCGGCCGCGCTCCCATCGCATGGGCTCAAGCAGGGGCTGAACTTTGACCTTGCATCCTGATGTCTTCACTCTCATGCAAAAACCATGCTCCCTGGAGAAGCAGGCTCTGCACTGTCCCACTTCCAACGTCCCTGCCCTGTGTCACCGACTGTCCTTCAGCCTGTCTCCTTTGTCAAGGATTCTAGCACTGAGTTCACTGTATTCCTCGTCACACCAAGACTTAGCAACATTCAGCGTTCCAGGGGACATCTCATCCAAATTCATAGTCACTCAGGTTTTTATTCCTCCTTATCTCTAGAAATTTCCATCCCTACTCCATTTGTGCCACCTCTTCCCCTGACCACACTCGGATCTCATGCTCCACCTCAGAAAGAGGACATGCAAATGTCCCTTCCATTCAGAATGTCCTAAGCATCCAACATTTCCTGTTACTCCCGCCACACTGCTCTCGAAATCCTATAGCCCTCCCATCCCTTACTCTCTCTGCTTTCCCTCCGTGAGCGCCATCGTGTCTGGCCTTCCCTCCGTCTGTCCTTCTGCAGCCTCGTTTCTGTGGCCGCCACTCCCTCCACTCTTCCCACTGTTCTGTGCCCACCAGGGGCATTTATTTGTTTACCATCTCCAGCCCCACTCACCTGCCGAGCTTGCCTCAGCGTCCCATGGATTGCTGCCACTGCACATGCACGGTCTCAGGTCCAGGCCAGCCCACAGAGGTATCGCACATCTTCTCTGTGGCTGTCCTTCTCCACCCACTTCTCACTTCTATTCTGCACTGAGATATTGTCTATCAGTTCACACAGAAAACAGAAGTCGACGGTGGGAGCGTCCTCAAATATGACCCGTATGGACTTGTGCTTCTGACTGCTGTGGAGTAACTAGTATCAGACTATCCCACCTGCCATGAGCATCCCTAGTACTGTACGAAATAACTATTTACAGATGTGGAGCAATAGGCAATGCCAGACAGAGAGGGAAGCAGTGTGGGGAGTCCCACGACTGCCCTTGCTTTCTGTCTGGCGATGCTGTTGGGTTGACAGCAGCCAAGGAGAGGCCACACAGAGCATGGTAGGCTCACAGGCTGAGGAGACAAGGACTAGAATTGGAAGCCACTGAGGCAGTGGATTTTCAGGGTACAGGACCAGAGAATGGGGGCTCAGAAATACGAATGGGGACCTCTCTGTGGTTTCAGGCAAATACTAAGCTGCCCATGCTCACAGGGCCAGGCAGAAACAGCTACTGGGGAAAGAACAGCCACAGAGGAGACCGAACTGGACAACTGGTGGGGTTGTCACAGGGCTGGAACCATTTGTGTCCTGACCAGCTGGAAGGGAGAAAGCTGGTTGACCACGTCAAGCATTCAGTAGGAAGACAGACAGGCCATCCTTGTCTTAGTCAGCTGGAGCCACCATGACAAAATACCACAGACTGGGGGCCCAACCTCATGGCCAAGTGATTAAGTTCATGCACTCTGCTTCAGGGGCTGGGGTTCACCAGTTCAGATCCTAGGCATGGACCTACACACTGCTCATCAAGCCATGCTGTGGCAGTGTCCCATATGGAAGAGCTAGAATGACTTACAACTAAGATATACAAGTACGTTCTGGGGCTTTGAGGAGGAAAAAAAAAATAGAGGAAGATTGGCAACAGATGTTAGCTCAGGGCCAATCTTCCTCAAAAAAAAAACCCCCCACAGACTGGAGGTTCTTAAAGAGGCATTTATTTCTCCAGTTCTGGGGGCTGGAAGTACAAGATCAGGGTGCCAGTGTGGTCAGGTTCTCTTGAGAGCTCTCTTCCAGGCCTACAGATGGCCACCTTCTTGCTGTGTCTTCACATGGTGGAGAAAGAGATCTCTGGTGTCTCTTGTTATAAGGATACAAGTCCCATCATGGGGGCCCCACCCTCATGACCTCATTTAATCCCCATTACTTTCCAAAGGCCCCACTTCCACATATCAACACACTGGGGATTAGGATTTCAACATACGAATTTTAGGGGGACACAGATATTCAGTCCACAATATGCCATTAAGAGTAGACTTGGTCTATTTCTAGAGTAAAGGCACTCTGTACCCATTTCAGCAAAACTTTGAAACAAATCTTGAAGGAATCAAGTTCACCTGCAAGTAAATTAACTTCCTAACGGGACAAACGTCAGCGTTTTATTTAGGAAGACAGCAAGATACAGACATGCAACATAGCATTCATGATGTTCAGCACAAAATCAAAAGTTACTAGACGTGTGAAGAAGCGGAAAAACGTGACCCATAATCATTAGAAAAATCGGTGAATAAAAAGACCCAGAAGCTGCCTAAAATGGTCAAATATTTAAAGAAAAATATAAAAATATAATGAGGGAACCAAAAACAGTCTGAATAAAGAAATGGAAACTAAAAGTGAACCAAGTGGAAATTCTAGATGTGAGAAATATAATATCTAAAGTGAAAAATTCACTGCATGGGCTTTGGGTTAACTACTGTAGAAGAAATGGTTGGTTTATTTGAAGCCAATGCAGTGTAAACACTCTAAAATGACGCATAGGGAGAAAAGGGGCTGAAAAGAATGAAAAGAACCTCAGTGACCTGTGAGACAAAGTCAAGCAGTCTAACCTACACATAATTGGTATACCAGCAGGAGAGGAGAGAAAAAGTATTTGAGGAAATCATAGACAATTTTTTGGCAAACTTGAAAAATATGAACTCACATATCCTAGAAGATTTTATAAACTCCAAGCAAGATAAATACAAAGAAAACCACGCCAAGGCACGACACGATCAAATTGTTGAACATAAGTGATTAAAAAATGTTCTTACAGCAGCTGAGGAAAAACCACGGTCCACACAGAAAGCCCGAGAAGAAGGACGTGTGACTTCCCATCCAAAACTACGCAAGCCAGGAGCTAGTGGACTGACAGTCTTAAAGAGCCAAAAGGAAAAGAAAACCTCGTCAAGTCAGAATTCTATACTCAGTGAAAATATCCTGCAAAAATAAAAGCAAAATACCCTTTAAAAATAGATTTAATTTTTTTATCGCAGTTCTAGGTTCACAGCAATATTGAGCAGAAAGTACAAAGATTTCAAAATACTTTTTTTTTTAGACAAAAAGGGAGAGAATGTGCCACTTACAAACCTGTTCTCCCAAGAATTTTAGAGGAAGCTCTTCAGGCTGATGTTGCAGCAGTCCTGGACGACAGGGCGTGCACTCTCCAGGTTCTGCGGCCAGTTCCCACCTGGTGGGATTTATTCACTTATGGTCCCTGCTTGGCCTCTGTGAGCATTTAGGTTGAGAACCCAGTCTGGTCCTTGTGATTTCTCATTTGGTTTGCTACAACTGTCTCCTATCTGGTCTCCCCACTCAGACAAAAGTCTGGTGCCTTAATTATCTTTCTACAATGAAAATCTACATAGGTCACTCCCCTGACACTCCCTCGCTCCTCTCAGCCTGTGGGGTAAAGACCAGACTCCTGGGGATGGAAAGGAAGACTCTTTATGAGCTGGACCCCACACACCCCTCCTTCTTCTCTGGCTCGGTCTCCCTCCTAATGTAAGCATCTTGCCCTTCTCTGAACACACTCTGATCTTTGTGTGCCCCTCTCTCTGTAGTGCTCCTCCCCCACTCTTTGCCTTGCTGACTCCTGTCCATCCATCACTTCTTAACCCAAGAGTCACTTCTTCCAGGAAGCCTTCCTTTATTGCCCCCAGAGCGAAGATGGGTGCCCTTCACCCCTCCCCCTTGCACCCTTTATTCGCCTGATTCACAATAGTTATAGCCACATCTGCATTTTAAGTGAATTTTTACTTTTCTGGTTCCTTTATTAACTGTACCAAAGATAACAGCTCACAGTTACCGCACACTAACTTTGCACCAGCTGATAGTCTGAGGATTTTACAGGCTGTATCTCATCGAATCCTTACAACAATCCAAAGGAAGGGCTCAAATTATCACCACCACTTTGCCCTTTGTATGGGTAAAATGGTTTGCCCAAATAACACAGCAAGGAAGCACAGGGTGAGATGCAGGGCTGAACTTAGGCCTCATTCGTCTTGTATCCCCAGAACCTAACACAGTGTCCACACAGTGTGAACTCACTTAACAAGGGCAGTGGGGTGGGGAAGTGGATTACTTACACTCCAGGAGCTGGGGAATAGGAATCTGCCACTGAGTCTTGCCCATTACCCCGATTACCTTTTGGAATCCATTAAGTGATATCTAGACTTGGATGCATGCAAATAAAAAAGGTGGGCCTCTTCGTGCCTCCTGTTGATGGTTTCCTCATCTGCACACGGAGGGCTGGAATGAGGGTTTTAAATGCTCTCTGAGATCTCACACGCCTCCTGAAAGCTGGTAGGGTGCTCTCTCATTTTTATGGTGTCGTCAGGGGAAAAAGTATTTTTTTTTAATAAAGATTGGCACCTGAGCTAACATCTGTTACCAATCTTTCTTTTTTTGTTTTTTGCTTCTTATCCTCCCCAAAGCCACCAGAGATAGTTGTACATTCTAGTTGTAGGTCTTTCTAGTTGTGGCATGTGGGATGCTGCTTCAGCATGGCCTGATGAACCGTGCCATGTCCGCTTCCAGGATCCAAACCGGCAAAACCCTGGGCCATCGAAGCGGAACACATGAATCTAACCACTCGGCCACAGAGCCGGCCCCGAAAAAGCGTTTCTATTTCCGACATTTATATGCCTGGTGTCCCTAAACGTAGAAGGAAGGCTGAACCACGTACAAATTCAGTTTCCAGCCCAGCTTTCCAGGTTCCTGGAGTTTGGCTGTGCTGATCAATAGAGTAGGTAAGTGATAGAACCTTTTCTAATGCCCCTGACTAAATTTACCTACAGAGTAAAGAACGTAGCCAAAGCTAGGAAAAGAAAGAAACAAATGAACCGACATTGATGAGAATCTTGATACAGAGTCTGGGAGAGGACGGAATTAGAGATGTCTTATGAGTTATATTTGGGGATATAATTGGACGGACATAAATTTTAGCATTTTTTCAACGTGTTGTGCAATGTAATTCCTCCTCGGGCTTCTTTGAAAGAATTTAGTCAAGATTTATGTTACTTTAAGATGTCTCTTTTGTATCTTTTGTGTCTGAGTGGGAGCTGGCCAATCTTAAAACTTCAAACTATTTAAGCCATTTAGGTTACCACTTGTCAAGGGAAAATGATATGTCATAGTAGGAGTTGGCAAACTCCGGCCCGTGGGCTCATTGCCTGCTTTTTAAATAAAACTTTCTTTAAAACACAGCCATGCCCATTCATTTCCATATTGTCTAGGGCTACCGTCAAGCTACAATGGCAAAGTTGATTAGTTGTCACAGAGACTATATGGCCCATAAAATCTAAAATATTTACTATCTGGCCCTTTAAGAAAAAAATCTTCCTATGCCTGTAGTATAGTCTTAAAACTCCCTAAAAATAAAGGTAGAGGAAAATATTTGTATGGTAGTTTATGTTATTTATAAATGAAATGCTATAGAAGTAGGCCTCAATGCTTTTTGTCCCCGTTCTGTAATCTGGTCATGAAAATGATGTATTTAGTATACCGATTGTCAGGAGACAATTCTGCAGGAGTCTCTCACATTTCTGCATGTCCTGTAACTGCCCTGATGGTATGGGACCCAAAGTTAAGGTTCAGCGTTACATGCTGCCTTGACATCTGGTGCAACTGAGAGGACCTCGAAGGGCCCAGCCACAAGTTCCCCTACCCACTCTGCTCCCACAGATAAAGCCCCCACTGAACAACCCTCCTTATCGAGGGGCCAGGCACAGGTCCGCTTATCTCTGAGCAGCTAATTTCGGTTCCCTGCCCACCCACAGAATTAGTCAAACAAGCCAATCACGTCCTCCTGCAGGAACCAGGGGCACCCTACCCTCTTGATACTACAAAGCCTCCCCCCACAGCCCTTTGCTGGCTCACTGTGTCCCCGAGCTCAGCCCCCAGGTGACCCTGCAGGGCCTATGGTGTCTCCTCTCTCAGGCTTTGATGACTGTTGATCCCAGCTGTCCAGTGTTGGGTGGGTGGCACGTGTTTGGCCATCCTCACAACCCTGGGTGGAAATCCCTCCCTCACCAATGAGATGACCAGGAGGCCATCAAAACAGTCCTTTCTTCCCAACTAGCTGCTCAGAGATGTTTGTGCAGCAAACAACCTTGGAAGGTAGATACGGTGTCTCCCTCTGGAGCAGAGGGCGGGCAAGCTTACTGCCTCTTAAAACATTGCAGTCTCCTAAGAGCTCAGGGTTCCTCTCCTGTAACGCAACCCACTGTGTGTGCTAGCATCCGTCTGAGCCCCTCTGTGTCACGCCAGGAGGACTTGCGGGCAAAGGGAACTGACACAAACGTGCTAATGCTCAAGCTGCTTCTGTACTATGAGCAATAAGGTCCTGTATCTCTGATCCAAGAGTCTCCTGTCTCCTGCCAGCATCCATGAAACTATGAGCTTGCAAGTAGGGTCAACTCTCAGCCTTTCTGAATTCTCAACACTGATGAACTGGATCAGATTATATACAGAAATGTCCCTTCAGTGTTTGCCTTTAGAACAGAAGATCTCTACTTACTAGGTTCACTCATCATCATTATCCCACCTATGTACGTAGGTATGTGTGATTTTGCCTAATTTAATCTGTTTGCTAGTCCCAAAATTTACAGCTCAGGGCAATATTAAGATTGAAAGGAACAATTAAGAAATAGCTTTAAAATAATACTGTTTATCTTTCTGTTAATGGCTATAATCTTCTGTCTGCTTGGACCTTTAAATGGGTGACTGTTTCCTAATAGCCACTGACATTTGGATCAAAGACCCCACTGTTTCCTAATAGCCATTGATGTTCCCTATCAGCCTCACAAGCATCGAATATTTCCACGAACCGCCCCTCGCCACACTTCTGTAGAAAGGCGAGGGAGTTTTCTTAGGCTAACAATGTCCTTCCCAGTGACCCTACAAATATGATCTTAAGCCGCAACTTGGCTTTAAGAATCGGTTCCTGGTCTGGTCCTTAGATCAACATGCTCTGAACAGAACCCTGTTGTTTGGTGGGAAATCGTCTTGAAGCAATGGTAACCCCCAAGTACACTATCAGCCACAGAGCAGGAAGGGCTCGCAGATCAAATTAAGGTGCTCGAGCCACAGAGTTTATGAAGTCCATCTACAACACGAGGTGAAGCTGGAGGGGCAGGAGAAGCAGTAGGTTAACACTTCGCGTGGGGTGCAGGTGGGGGGAAGGACCACACGCCTGGATCCTGGGTCATGAGGTGTTCACATGTCCTGTCCTGCTCTGGGCCCTTTCACCAATGCGTGGTAATGAGGACTGGAACTGGCATGTGAGCAAGTGGCCAGGACATGGATGGTGCCTGGGGCCGCCACACCCTCTGGCTTCACTGGGGAGACTCAGGGCACACGCTGCCCACCCCGCTGAGGCCCACGGTGACCCACAGAGCAGCCGTGCTTTTAGCCCATGTTTCCAGGCTGACACATGGGGCTCGATTTAGGCCACGACAAGGGTCACCAATGGGTGCCTGATTTAGAGAAGACAGAGCTGTCAGCTTGGACATGCTCTCTATGATAACATTTCTCTATTCCACCTTCTTTATCAAATCACATATCCTACAGGTTCCCAACTCACTGTCTACTTCTAACACATTTTATGAATGTCACCCAAATCTCACAAGCTACAAGTTTGTTGCCACTATCTGTAATCGACACATTTTCAGTTTCACGTGTCCCGTTTGTTTTCTTACTAATTATAGCAGAATTGACTGGTCTCCCATAACAGCAAAGAATCCTGACAGCCGCCCTTTGATAATTTGTTTCTATTAGGGCTCCTTGGCTGAAAGTAACAGACGCCGGCTCTTTCGGGCTGCACTGTGTCTCCTTCAAATTCGTACGTTGACGTCCTAACCCCCAGTACCTCAGAAGGTGACCTTGTTTGGAGATAAGTTCTTTAGAAAGGTAATTAAATTAAAATGAATCAAAAGAGTGGGCCTTAATCCAGTCTGTCTGGGGTCCTTATGAGAAGAGGAGACGAGGTCACAGACACACACAGAGGGATGACCATGCGAGGACACAGGGAGAGGATGCCATCTACAGGGAGAGAGGCCTCAGGAGGAACAAGCCCCGAGACACCTTAATCTCGGCCTTCCAGCCTCCAGAACTTGAGAGAACGAATGTCTGTTGGTTGAATCACTCTCAGTCTGCAGGGTTTTGCTCTAGTAGCCCGAGCTGACTAAGACACCAACTCCAGCTGGAGGAGAAAGCCAGGAGGGGTTATTCTATAACCTTAGGTCCCCAGAACCCCGGGGCAGCAGCACAGCCAGCCTCAGGGGGTCAGGACTTGCTCCCACCTTCCCTGGCCCCCTTTCTGCACATCTGCCCATTTGCTTGCCTGCTCGTCATGCCGTGTAGACAGCTGTGCTCACTCATGGCCCCTCCATTACACACATTCCAAGTCCATACCAGGGTGAATGCAGACGCAGCACTCTCCCACACCAGTTGTCTACCTAGAAAACCCCCGACTTCCCCCCTCAAGTGTGTATCTCTCCCCATGAGAGACTTCCCGCACTTTCGTCTGAAGCTCTTCAAAGACATGGAAAGTTCTAGAAAGTTCCCTGAGTTGGCAGTTTCCGGGCAGGTGGGAGAAGGGTAGCGTGTAGGCTGTCACAGACAGCTTTGCCCGTGTCTGGTACTGAACAGGCCAGATTAGCATTTTAGTTTCACGTCTGGTAAAACCGAGAAAACTTTAAACTGCCACATCACTCCGATGCGTCGTTCTGAGGTAGAACGCCTGTTTCTAAAAACAAAAATAGAAAACATAAAAATTTCCACTACCAAACAATAGATACTAAAGTTATAAATGTGGCTTTCCTGCCCTGGCAGAAATCCAGCGGTTTTGGGGTGCAGGAGGGTGCTTGCCCCCAAATGACCTCTCGCACAGGTCCCCCAAGGTTAGGGGGAGGCGAGGGGCTCAGACCCTTTAAGAGCTGTGTGCGTGGGTGTGTTGTGTGTGCTCTTGTGTGGGGCACACTCCCCAAACTGTCAAATGCTCCTGCGCCTTATCAAGAGAGCTATTCTCATTAAGTCAACTTATCATCTCAGCTGGCCTTTTTCCCACCACCCTCCTGGACACTTCAAGGACTCTGCCGTGCCCCGCAGCCTGGTTCCCCCAAGGTTGGGGGGAGGGGAGGCGCTCAGACCCTTTAAGAGCTGTGTGCATGTGTTCTCATTCAGGCACTTTATCATCTCAGCTGGCCTTTTTCCCACCACCCTCCTTGACGCTTCTAGGACTCTGCGGTGGCCCCGAGAACTGGTCCATTGCTCCCTTAAGAGCTGCCATCAGTTCTGCTCCCCCGTCCACCACCCAGCCCTCGCCCGTGGAGTCGTGGCTGAAGAGAGGCTCAGGGTGGGCACTCGGTGGGAGACAGGACGCCCGCCCAGCTTCCTGGGAAGCCCCACATCCCCTCTGCAGGGGCAGCTGCAATCACCCCCTGGGGTACGGGGGGCCGGTGCCCATGAGGAGGGGTGGGTTGCTGGACCTGGAGGTGTGCCCGGGCAGGTGGTGAGCATTTCGTCACATCCTGGCAGTGAGGAGGAAACATTTCTCTCTCCTGGGGCCTGCCTCTGCTCTGTCCCCACCCTCCTCCTCTCTCCTCTCACCCCCACCCTGGCTCTGAACAGGAGAAGGAGGTGGCACATCACCCAGTGCCGTCTGTCCTCTCAGCCCCAGCTTGTGCATCCACATGTGCCTCAGCTCTCACCACACACAGAACTCAGTGGCTCCCATCTACCCCGCAAGCTTTAGTGAGCCCTGTAGGCCCCCCGGAGGTGTTCTGGGCCAGCGCCAGGAGCGACAGCGCAGGGCATGCTCTTAACGTCCTTCTGAGACATTTTGGTTTTGCAGATCCCCCGGCCGTGTTTCCACCAGCATTTATTCTCTGTCAGGTTTCCCCCACATCACGCTCCACCTCAGGTGTTTCCCTTCCCATCTGTTGCATTCATTCCATTGTTAGAATTCCTTTTTTTTTTTTTTTTTTGGTGAGGAAGATTTGCCCTGAGCTAACTTGTGTGCCAGTCTTCCTCTATTTTGTATGCTGGTCGCAACCATAGCATGCCCACCAATGAGCCGTGTAGGTCTGCGTCCAGGAACTGAACCCGGGCTGCTGAAGCAGAGCATGCCGAACTTAACCACTAGGCCACAGAGCTGGCCCCCACTGTTGGAATTCTTATGGAGTTGTGTAATTTTCTGAAAAGACAGTGTGGCAGAGATCAAGCCAAACCTTCCTTCGCATCCTAAATCTTCTTTCGCACCCCGCCTCTGGGTCCCGTGCAGGGGGCTGGGCCATGATGGGGCAGAAGGACGTGAGTCTCTTCCAGGCTGAGGCAGGAGCACTCCTGCACGAGTCCCCAGCCTCTCTTCCCCGTGCTGGTGAGCCCCAAAGGCCTGGCGTCCAGATGGTGGAGCCACAAGATCACACATGCACGCACTCTGGAGGCGGACACCAGAGGAGGCAGGCGATCGATCGTGGGTCGTGGACCTCGGATTTCTTTCTGTGTAACGTGATGGGAGGGAGGAGCTAAAGCCGCTAGCCCCCAATCCATTCACTGTCTTCACTGGGCAGGAAGCCAGAGAAAGGAAAGGAAGGCAGGGGACCCAGCTAATCAGCCTCCTTGTCACCTGGCCTCGGGGCCCACAGCCTGCTGCCTTTGCCAGGAGCAAGTGCATTTGCCACTTCACTGCCAGAAGCCCCCTGGCCATAGGAGTACTTAGAGTCAAGGAGCCCCCAATCTATGCATCATGGCTCCCTGGAAAGTGTCACTTAACCCACACAGCTCCCTGGGTGAGAAGACAGAGATGTCTCACAATTAAGCCCCATGCTGTGTGAGCCCCACTAGTGACCTCATCTATTTTTTAGAGCCATATGGCAGGTGTGACACAGGAAGGAATAATATGGGGAGCTGCCCTTGTGTCCCAGACCCCCCCTCTCGGCTTTCTCTAGATTACGTCCTTGAAGATGTTCGTAAACCTCGATTCCGGAGGATCTCTGACTCACGAGCCTGCTGTGCCGGCCCCATCTGCATATCTGCTCTCTCGGGTGTGTGATTACGGTTGGCTCGCCTGTCTGCAGGTGTCGCATCCGTGGGTTCGACAAACCTGGGCACTGGGAGGAGGAGTCTGGGGAGGGATGGACTTGCCTGGCTGAGCTCCCTGGAGCAGGATGACTGCCCTGCCCGGGTGGCCTGGATGGGGGCACCCCTTCCTCACCCTCACCGCAGCCCTCTCGGGGCCAGAGGGACCTGAGGCTGCACAGTCCAGCACCATCGGCCAGGGTGCGACTCTCTTCCATGCCGGGGTGTGTTTGGCGGGTCCAATCGGCTCCCTGTCCTTCTATCTTGCCTCAGTCAGTAATAATGTCACCCTGTGGCCTCCGTCTCCCTTCCCTTTTGTTCTATTTTCCAGTTCAGGGCTCAGGTGGGGGCGGAGCGAGTTTCCTCAAGACGTGGACTTGTGCCCTGCTCTGCAATGTTTTTCTTATGAACACCTTCAGACATTTGCCCGGGTTTATCTCCTAAGCCCGTTTCCATTTGGGGGAAGTAAAGAAATTGAAAGGTGGTTTTTATTGCATGGCAGTTGGGGCATCCACAAGGATAGTTAAAGATAGTTAGTAGAGTTTGGTGCATATTTGCGGGGTTTGACCAGAGTGTGGCTTCCAGTTGCTTCTGGAAGACTTTGCAATCTAAAGGCCTCGTGCATCCACACGACTGCTAACACCCACCGAGTCAACTTAACACTGTCGCCCCTTCATTCTCCCCTCTACCCTCGTATCTCCCCTGAGATGGTGTGAGTTAATGTGTAATCCACGACAAGAAACCAGAGGCGAGAATATTATATTTCTCTTTCCAAGAAAGGAAAATTGTTTATATTTTTAAAAAGAACAGAAAGCACAGAATAACATCCACCTCCTTTAATTCTTAGGCCAATTTAGACTACAGGGGATCAGAGCAGGCCATCCACGCAGCGAGCCGAGGCACAGACATAGAAGGATCCAGAGCTGTCGGGCCAGTGATGCGGCTGAACCCCTGGCCCCCAGGCAGAGGGCCGGTCCACCTCAAGATGCCATTCCCGCCGGAAGAGCGTCTAAAATGGGCACTCGTCTGCAAGGGTGAGATGTGGGGAGAAGAGACGGGTTAATGAGAGTATTTTCTTTCACTTTTAAAGAATTACAGAGAATTTGACTCTAAAATATTAATGGGGAAATTCTTTAGAAAACATGGGCTGTCTTCATATTTTAATTGTCCTGCCTCCACTCCCACCCGAAGCGAGCCACTGAGCATTACCAAGGCTGACTCCTCAAAGACTTTGGTCACAGATGTGCAGAAAAGCCAGGAAAACATAGATTTCCACGCCAAACGGTCTTTCAGCCCTGCCTTTCCATCCCCAGACCTGAATGCAGCCCGATAGTGGGCAATCTACTCTTCACAGTCAGCCTGTGGCTGTTATTCTGGGTACAAACACAGCTGCCGAAGCAGAGCAGGGTCCTGTGGTCACATGTGTTTTTTTCTCACTGATTCTATGTCTTCAGACCCCACGGCCGTACCTTCCGAAGAGTCGTCCACAGCCACAGGATGGAAGCACCACGGGACTCCACGGACAGTGTCGTCAAAACAACAGCCTTTATCTTTACACTCTGAAGCCGTGACACCGGGAAAACCACAATTTGTTCTTGCTTGGGCGGCCACTGTACACGTCTCTGAAAGGGGATGGGGGCAAGAGGGGAAAGTGAGTCATGGTAACTCGCTGCTACCATCTACACTCCAGCCCAGCTTCCCGTCCAATTACGTCAGCAACCACCTGACACTGCAGATGTAGCTCATAGTACAAGAGGGAGACTCTGTCCTCATTTCCTGATTCGAAAACACTTAATCTCGGGAAAATGCAAGGTGCCTAGGATTTGTGAACTTGGCACTTACCTAGATTATTTATTCACTTAACAATTTCAACAATTATTAAACTTTATTCACTCAATTAATAAATATTGAGCACCTTTTGTGTGTGCTGGAAACGGGAACCAGCACAGCAAAAATAGACGGCCAAGTTCCCTCAGGGGTCGAGCTCAAGCCAGGGCTTGTGCTGGCTGATGGGAACCCAGAAATGAAAACTAGAGAGGTTGTTGGTAAGAAGCCAACAGTCTACTGGAGGAGAAAACCAAATAAATGTACAAAACAGCACATTGCGACCATCTCAGTTTGCCGAGGCAAGCACAGGAGGGACAAGTGACAACAAGGCTGAACAAAGCAAGGAGGGCTTCCTGTAAGAGGGGGTTGACTGGGTGAGAATAGGGCCATGGGTCATCCAAGCAGAGGGAACAGTGCATTCAAAGGCAATGAAGAGAGAGAGCAAGGTGTGTTCGAGGAGGTGTAGGTCCATTTGCAGGTAAGATGGAGAGATTGGTGTGGAAGAGCCAGGCTGAGGGCTAGGGCGGACCGTTTCAGTGTGAGAGCAAAGGAAGCCGCTCAGCTTTAACCAGGGGAGTGATGAAATCAACCCAAAGTGGAGAACATGCTGGGGAGACAGGGCCAGCTAGCAGGCTCCCACACCATCTAGAAGTGAGAGCTGTAGAGGCCAAACTCGGACTCAGAGTCTAGGGCTCTGAGAAGGCAAACTGGTGGTGGACGGGTTGAGGCAGGTCATAGAAGAGTCTGGAACCCCTTCCTGTCTCTGTCTTGGGAGAGAGGGTATAAGAAGGTGAACATGGACTCAGAGGTGCTCGCGGACATATGCCGTCAGCCAGGCTCAGGAGAGACACCTGGGTGTGCAGGGGCTCCGTCCTCCTCTGAACCAGAGTCTGTCCCTGTGTGCAGAGCAAGGAGAGAAGACGGATGAGGGGCAAGGCCTTGGAGCATTGACAGTAAATCGACGGAGAGGGAAGGAGCCTGAACAGAAGAGCGAGCAGAGTCAGAGAGGCAGCAGGACCGAGACTCAGGGCGGAGGTGGTCATGGGCTGGCCTTGACCTGGGGCATCAGGCTCTCTGAAATGGACAGTCTGTCCGAAGACGGACAGATGTGGGACCCTCTTTTCCTAGACCGAGAGGGCAGGATGCCCACATTTGTGAAACCCAGCAAGCATTCTAATGCTGAGCCCATTGCATGAGCTGCTCTCTGTGGGGATCTGTTTTCACATCTGCGATCGCCTCTAGCTTTCTTTGAAGAAAGGATTCCATGGCTTTGTGGGAAAGATCTGGATGCATCTCCCACTGGCTCAGTGGCCTCTGCCTACAGGGCCTGGCTGCCCATCACAGAGCAAAGGTGACCATTGCCCACCCCGCAGGGTGGGCGTGAATGTCAAGAGGAGCTGTGTGTGTAGTGCTTGGACCACGGTGCTCGTGTCCTTCTCTCCCTGCAGGAGGGAGATGCAGCAGCCACGGGGTGTAGGCGGAGGGGGCCGGGTAACCCCCCAGGTTACTTGCTGGGTAACCCAACCCTCTCCCAACTGGTATTCCTAAACAGGAATTAAAGATTTCCAAGGATTCTGTCCAAGACAGGATTCCATCTTGCCCATCCATAATGGAACTAAATGGAAATGATTCCCATTTGGGGGCTATACTTGTAAAGAGAGTTTTCTAGATTTCTGTTGTCACAGGATCACTGATCCTGCGAGGCCCATAGAGAAGGGTCCAGCCTCGGGCCAGAGGGCAGGGGTCCGTGGCTGGCCGCGTGAGTGGGCTGTCCTGAACTGCGGTGAGGGGGCCCGGTGCCAGGCTCCGAGGGGCCGGGTTGCACAGCCTCCTGGAGCCGGGCAGTGCAGCAGGCAGAGCTGAGGGCCGGAGCGAGGGTGGAAGGAAAGGTGCAGACAGGCCTGGGGGTGGCCGTGCGCAGGCCGCACTCCCTCCATCCCCCACAGCAGAGCTGTGTCTCCTTTCAAGTTCCGAAGCCACGCCCTCCTCCTTAGGCTGTGGGGGCCTTCCTCCTCCCACCCCCTCCCTGTACACCCCATTTTGTGTTCATTCGTCATGAGGTCCTTGGAAGGTGCCCAAACATACATAGAAACCATCTTTTTATCTCCTTTCTCCTCAAACTTCTACAAAAATTCTTGTTTTGAAAACTTTGAAAAATCCTTTTGCCACCCCCCTCCCTTTAAAACTGTATCCAACAAAAATAAATAACATTATGTAGCCCTTCTTTGCTTGCAAAGCAGTTTTCACAAACATGGGCACACTTGATTTTCTCGACGGCTCTCTAAGGCAGATGACTGATCCCATTCTGCAGATGAAGGAGACGCAAACAAGTTCGAAGGAAGCAATGGTGCCTCCCTCCTTAATTCTCCATTTGGTGACGCCTCTGGACTAGGTGTTGATGGACACGCACAATGGGACAGGTGGTTTGGGCTCCGCAGAGCATGGAGCCAACAGAACCCACGGAACCTACTGGAGATGTTCTCAGAGGACGCTGTCCACGGAACAGGCACCTGGACCTCCGTGTGGATGTTGAGGGGGTCCACCCCTGGGTGGAGTTTGGCTTGGACTTTTGGAAGAGCTAATCTTGTACCCCACACCAAACTGCTCTTTGAAATATGGTACCTAAGAGCGGTCCATACTGGAGGAATCTGCATCTCACAGCGGTTCTCAAGGTCTCGTTGACCTTTTACCCCAGTGCTGTTCTCCCCCTGGTTTTGCCTTCCCAAAACTTTCAAGAGCCAAGAAGAGTGCCTGGCACAAAACAGCCCTTGGCTCAAAAATACTTATTGTGAAACGGTGCCTCCCTCGGAGGCCCACCTCTGCCCGGTGCGCCCGCTGTGAAGCGGGAAGAGGGCTGACTTACCGGCCTCGGTCTGGGCCAGGGTGCTGAGGGCCAGCGAGAAGACCACGACCAGGACGCAGAGGGCCTTGGGTTCCATGGCGGCCGTGACCTCCTCCTCTCCGCTCCGAAGGAGGCTACCAGTCAGGGATGAGAATCTGCCCAAGCCGGCGATTTTATATCACAGCTCTGTTTGCATAAAGAGCGGTAGCTACCGTTTGCCTAAGGAGGGTTCCGCCGTTCTCTGTTCCAAGCAATCTGCACTGATTAAAAAGTGTTTCCTCGACGTGGGCAAGCCCCGTCCACGAGCTTACTGATAGAGAAAAATGCCATGTGGCGCGGTCATCCTGGTTGAAGGATTTCAGATTCAGAATGTCCCTCCCTTACCCTCTTATCCATGACCATGACCTGGCTGCTAACCGTATCGGTGAGGCCCCCCTGCTAACGTCAACGTTGCACTCACCGGAATAAAGTGACTCATAGCGGGACATGGCCCACAAATGGCACGGGTGCGTCAACAAGGACTCACGGTGATTCAGGGGAAGGAGAAGGAGCAGCTGAGGCCACCCACGTGGCAGCTTTTCGAGGTGGGCATGTGGCGATTTTCAAGTGTTTTGAGAATCTGAGTCCCGGGGGACTGCTGTGCCTGGACAAGATGGGAAGCAACATGCCCGGCCTGCTCCCCCACCTTCCTCTCCCCCAGGGGACGTGGATGTCAATCTTCACCTTTTCTCCATTCGTTTTGTATTGTTAGACATCTCCATGACAAATTTGTACATGACCAAAACACCCTGACGTCCTTCACTGAGGAGACACGGCCGTGTCCAGAGGGGGCTGGCCTTCCAGGTGCTATTGACACTGAAAACTCGCAAACGTTCGACGTTCTCATTGAAGGAGGTGCATGAGCATTTTGCTTATTTATCTACATTAATTTCTTTTGCTTTTCTTTTTCCTTTTACAGTGGAGTCCTTTTAAAAGCAAAATCATGTATGCGAGAGCTGACACGGAAACCGGCAACTAGAGGCTCACCTCCCTCTGGCGGGGTCCCCCTCCCGTGCCTGCGGGGCTCACTCTCTCCCATCCTCCCAGGGAGGCCTCCTTGACACTGAAGGTGAAGGGTGACTTCCAAGACTGGCTCCCTGGGCCACCCTGCTCTCATCCTTCCCATGTCATAGTTCTCACCATCTTCTCATCACAGTGATGGCAGGTGCATTGTGCTGATCATTTACTGCCCCTCCCCCAGGAGAATGGCAGGTCCACGATGCTCTGTCTGCTCTGTGCACTCAGGTGGTCCCAGTACCTGCAGTGGTGCCTTACTCAATAAGCATCTGTTGAAGAATGAATGAATGAATGACTGAATGAACGAACAATAGGAGGGATGTTTTTTCTTCAGTGAAACATCAGGCTCTGAGGAAAATGAATCCAGCCTCAGGGAGCTACTTGCTTAAGTGACCTGACAAATAAGCCCTGGCAGCCACTCTGGGAGGGAAATGGGTCAGCATGGGGCTGCCATATTCTTCGTCATTCCTCACCTAAACCCCAGCCCCCACTCTCCAGGGTGGCCAATCCTGAGCCAGTGCCTCCAGGAGAGACCCGATGTGCAAGACCCAGGGAGGGACCAGGCACAGGAAGTCCTCTGCAGGGATGGGTGAGGGTCACCAGAGCCTGGGTGGGGCCACCCAACCTGGGTGAGGCTCATGATGATGAAAAACACGCCTCTAATTTCTCAGATTGAAATGGGAGCTCTCAGCAATGGAAATGCCAGTGGTGGAAAAACTGGGAGAAAAAAATGGGTGATGCTTAGTGAAGGCGAAACTACACAGACTTTCCAGCTCAGCCATGCCACGCGTGCTAGACCTGACGTCTACCCCAGATAAATCCTCACACGTGGGTAGAAGGAAACACAAAGATCAGCTTCGCAGCATTGCTTATAATAACTTTAAAAAAAAAAGGAAAGAAAGTAGAGGAAGAAGCAATATAAATATTCACAAATGTTCATTAACGGAGGAAAGGGATAAATAACCTAAAGTATATTATTTATGTGTACCGGATACCTTGCAGAAGATGAAAATCAATGAATAAATACTAATAAAAATGGATAAATATTGAAAACAAAGTTAAATGAAAAAGGTAAGTTAAGAATGGCTCTTAAAGTGTGATATCATTTATGATGTAGATTTCTGAAATATTGCGAACGATGCACTGCACTGCTACCACGGCGCCCAGATGAAACAAGATCACAAGCACATGGACAGGAAGGAGGCCTGCTGACCTCCGCAGAGCGCACCCATCTGGGAAGGAGGGAAGAAGGGAAGTGGGGGGGGGGGAGTTCAAAGGGGCCATCAACGTATCTGTAATGTTGTACTTCGGTGATGAAAATCTAAAGGAACCCTGGTAAGCAGGTCAGCATCTATTTATTTAACGAGGGAGACACAGATTGGTGGATGTTTATTATATCCTTCGCTGTCTGTTTGCAATTCTCTCTTTGTAAAGCCCGGTTCCTGTCTCCTTGGGGAGAAGCGGAGGGAGAACGGTGAGTGGCTCACGGCCCTCCTGGGTCTGGGCGGTGTGACCACAGGAGCCAGCAGTGGCGGTCTGTGGCAATTCCAAGACTCCTGGCGGACCACTGTCCCACAGGGTCACACCAGGACCTTCACGCAACAACCCTATACACTCTATTTTTTTTTTTAATTGCAGTTTGGTGAAGGAGAAAACGCACCGAGCTGAGTGCTGGTCCACTGATGAGTTAGTCACTTTGCACAAGCATTTTAACTCCTTGGGGTGTGGATTTTCTTATCTGGAAAATAAGGCAATTGGACCCCAGACAGCTAAAGTGCTGATGGAATCTACCACCCTCCCCTGCTGGGGCTCCATCATGGGCGCCACTCGTGCTGCGTGCCCCGCAGATCTTCCTGCTTTGGGGTAAGAACTCCCCATTTCTAGTTGGGGCCCACTGCTCTGCTCTCGCGCGTGTGGTTTGGCCTGGCCTGACCCATTTCCCTGCCCCAGGGCCGCACTGGTTCGGTTCAAGGATGAGCATCTGAAATGGGGAGCTGGGTTTCCTCCGTCTGCCTCTTTCCATCAGCCCTCTGAGCCCCTGGAAGTGGAGCCGTGGGGGCCATGTCCACAGCCCTCATGCTGTCTGGCTTCTGGCTGCTGTGGGTGACACAGCAGGACATGGGGACCGGGGAGGAAGTGAGCTCACATTTGATCTCCTGAGTCCCTCCCTACAGGGTCACCTTGGACTGGCCACGTCCCTGTGTCCAGCCACAGCTCAGTGGGCAGCCCTCTTCACATGGCACTGTACTCTGGGTCCCAGTAACGGACCCTGCTCCTCCAGGCTGAGGGGTCCACCGGCCCCAAAGAGAAGTCAACACTCTCTTCATTTAATTTTCCTTGAATTATGCAGATTGGGAGTGACAGGCCTGTTTCCTGCCCAGCCTCTGACCGATAAAGAAACTGCTGCTGCAGGGACCCTGTTACAGGCCCAGGAAATGATCCCTTGAGCCCAGGCTCCTCGTTGTGTCTCCTGGTTGGGGACTCGCGGCACTGGTGACCCTCAGCGTGGGCGGTATCACAGCTTCTCAACTTAACGGAGGCGGGGAGGAGGAATGAAGTGTGGTGTGAGGTGAGGCACTGGGGGCGGGTGCTGAGGCATTTCCTGTCTGTGGTGACCATCACGTGATGGAGATTTGGGTCAGCTGACTTCTATACAACAGTCAAAGAGGAAAGAAGACATTGAGGACTGAGGAGGCCCATCTGAGAGCAGGACAAGTGGAGGGGCTCCCCAGCGGCACTGAAGGAGCCTCCCCACAAGCTCCCAGAGTCTCAGGGCAGTGCGGGCAGCGGTCAGGCCGGGGCCCAATTCCAAGACTTGCCAAGATCTTGGCAGTGGGGAGGCAGGAGAGGAACTCTGAGACATGGGACTGTGGTGTTCAGGCAGAAACGTGCGGCTGAGAGTTTTGAACCCCACGCACCCCTGAACCCTCTCCACCAGCAGAGGGGACCCCTTGACCCCTGTACGATGCACAGGAGCTTTCCTGGCATAAATGCTTCCCTTGACCATGGACTGCTCCGCGGCTCACACAGGATGCAGACACGGGATGCAGACAAGGGAAGCAGACAAGGGATGGGGCTCTCCTCAGGGCCATTCCCACATCCCAGCATCGCTTCCAGGTGCATGAAGGTTTAGACTCCTCACGGCCCAGACAGAGGCAGAGGCTGCAAGGGAGGATTGTGCACCCCAAAAGAGTTTTGGAGCTGCATCCACAGGAGTCTGGGGGGACGTTCGAGAGTGGAGTTGAGGGCTGGAGGACCCTGGAGAATGAAGTGCCACTCTCAGAGGACTGACATCAGTGCACATTCAGGACAGATGTACTAACACAGGCACATGGCAGTTGGCGGGGGGGGGCGGCTGACCATCTTGCAGGTGGGTGACAGAGCCCTGGGCGGGGGGTTGGCCAACAGTTCATGTAGTCCAAATGCAAGAAACCCCCTGGCACGTGGCAGCCTTGCTACTCAAGATGGTCTGAGGGCTAGTGGCGTCCCATCCCTGGGATCCTGATAGACATGCTCCCTCCCAGACTTCATGAAGTAAAATCTGCATTCTAGAAAGTTCCCAGAGTATTCACATACACGTCAGGTGTGGGTGGCCCGGTGCCGCTGAGGAGGAGAGGGTCTCAGGGTCAGGGAGGCTTCAGTGATGGAGTGGATCGGTGTGCACCCCTCTCAGCCACCCTGGGAATGCCCAGAGGGCGTCCCCATCACTCAGGTGAGGGGCCACCAGAATCTTCCACAAGTCCTGTGGCTCCTCCAACCTTTTTAGGCCAGAGGTAACATGGGACTCAGAGTCCCTAAACAAAAATGGAGGCCAGGTCCCTCTGAGGAAGGGTCTTACAGCAAGGCCACAAATGCATACAATAAGCCTCGTCCAGAATGATCTGAGCCACTTACCAGTGCTGTGGGTTGCATGATGTCCCCCCAAAAGATGGTGAGGTCCTAACCCCCAGTGTCTGTGAACGTGACTTTATTTGGAAATAGAATATTTACAGATGATCAAGTTAAGATGAGGTCACTAGGGTGAGCCCTAATCCAGTGTGACTGGTGTCCTTATAGAAGGCGGCCATTTGGACACAGACATACGCAGAAGGAAGATGACGTAAAGACACAGGGAGAATGCCACCTGCAGCCAAATGAACCCCTGAGCCCACCAGAAACTAGGAGGCATGGGACAGATTGACCCTCAGAAGGAACCAAGCCTGGGGACACCTTGATCTCGGACTTCTAGCCCCCAGAGCTGTGAGACAATAAGTTTCTGTTGTAAATTCAGCTTGTGGTACTTGATTTACAGCAATCCTAGGAAATAACACAATCCGGGTGCCAGTGAGCTGGAGAAAGTGAAATATCTAGACTTTCTGAAGGTCCTTAAATATTCTATCTGAAGATCAATAAATATTAACTCTGAACTCATGCTAATCTCAGAGACCCAAACCCCACATGGCTCACCAGAGAGCGAGCCTGTGGATTTCAGGTGCAAGAGAGAGTGTGGCCCAAGTCCGTCTCGTTATGGGCCCAGTGAGGTCACGGATGCACCACTTGGGGGTCTCCCCAGGCCCAGAATAGATACACTTAGTAGCTACACTGCTTCTCTGATCTTCAGAGAGGGAAGATATGGTGGAAAGCCCTCTCACCAAGACAGTCCAAGCCATTATCACAGTCCAAGAAGGAACTGGAGAAATCACTGCCACCATCAAGGTCTTGAAAGATGTGGGAGTGGTCATTCCACATGGCGCTCGACCCCACCCGTTTAGCCAGTGCTCAAGCCAGATGCATTATGGAGAATGGCTACAGAGCAGGGTGGCTACGCTTTCTCTGTAAGGGGCCAGATGGTAAGTATCTCAGGCTCTGTGGGCCATGTTTGGTCTCTGTCACACATGCTTCTTTGTTTTATTTTGCAACCCTCAAGAAATGTAGACATCATTGTTAGTTTTCAGGGTGTGCGGAAACAGGCCTCAGGCAAGATCTGGTGCACAGACTGTCATTTGTCAAGCTCTGTGTATAGAGTGTCATAAATTTAATCAAGTGGTGATGACAAGTGCCGACGTTCAGGATGTGATACTGTTTCTGGAGAAAATTCCTTGGCACCTGATAGGCAGCTCTTGACCTAGAAAACGTTTGGTTCCCCCCCACCCCGTTCCTTTCAGCAAAGACGATCAGCCGTAGTTCGCCTTTGCATGGCAGGGGCAGCAATATACCTCTACCGTGTGGCCTTGGGGTTGCGCCAACTCTCCTGCTCTCTGTCCTAACACACTCAGGAGAGGCCTTGAACATTCTGCTAAACACCCTCCTGGCCCATTACAGTGATGACATGATCTTATTTAGTCGGATTTGGAACACAGGAAGTCAGATGACTTAGTAACTAACACATGTGTCAGAGATTGGAACTGCAAACATTCAGGAACCTGGCCTGTTAGTGAGACATTTGGAAGACCTGGGGCAGAGAAAACATCCTCTCGAAAGGGAACAATTAATTTTGCACCACGTACCACTCACCCCAATAAATGCTCATGGGCCACTTTGGATTTTGGAGGTAATATATTCTACTTTTGAACATATTTATTCTGGCTCTTTTAGCAGGCTACCAATAAAGTTTGCAATTTTGAGTGGAGTTCAGAATGATACAAGATGCCTTGCCGCTGGGGCCCAGAAGTTTCAACGGCTTGTGAAGTATTTACGGCAGATGTAGATATTGCATGGTGTCTTTGGAAATCCTAATGAGAGACAGAGCACAGATTTGTGTTAATTCTCTGTTCCCATGTGACAAGTAGCCCCAAAACTGAGCAGTTTGAAACCACAGACATTTATTCTCTCACCATTTCTGTGGGTCAGATATTCCGTCACAGCTTAGCTGAGTCCTCTGGCTCAGGGCCTCTCACAGTCAAGCTGCCAGCTAGGACGGAGTTAAAGTCTCAGGAATGTGCGTACATCAACTTTCTTTGCCCTCACCATAAGCAACCGGCCTCTGTACAAAGTGGCGATGACAGCATAGGATCAACACCATGAATTTCCCCTCCTTGTGGCTGATCTGAGCCCCTCATTGTGACCAATCTGAGATATACCACTTCTGAGTTCCCATCCTGCCAATGGCAGAGGCTGGCACAGGAGCGTGGGTATGGCATCACTCCCCAGGAGCAGCGGCCGGCAACCTAGCAGCAAAATGACTGCATGGGACTCCTCCATTGTGGAGGGGCAGGGACTCATAGTCCGGATCTGGGCATGGCCCTCCTCTCAGGCTGCAGCTACTGGCAGCCCCACCACTTGTGAATTTAGAAAATGCATAATCCCATGCATGGAATGCATCACAACACATTTTAGGGCAAGGAGATAAAACAATGCCCAAGCAATTCACAGGTCTTTTCACATGCCCCATCAGATATATGGTCCCATCTCAACCACAGTGCACATGTCCAGCAATACAAGTAGGAATGGCTTTTCCTATGATTACAAGATGTAACTGCTGGAAGGAATTTTGCTACCCACCCCCATGACCGTGGCCTGAGTGGGTTGGAGTGCTGTTGCCCACAAGAGGCCGGCTTCCATTTGGAAACACACTCTTGGTCCCATTGAATGGCAGAGGAGACCGTCCTTTAGGCCTCTTCATGCCACTGAACCAGCAGGCAGAGAAGGAGGATCAGCTAGAGGGATTGGTCCTAATGACCAAGGGAAACGGTGTTCCGGCTGCACAATGGGGACAGGAGGATGACGCTTACAGCACAGGGGAGTCCCTGGGGCTTCTGCCAGGGCTTTCTCACCCCATAGTCCTGGTCGATGGAAAACTAAAGCCAACCCATGAATACAGGACCGCTTAAGGTGGATGTCCAGATTTGGGTCACCCCACTGGGTAAATAACAACACGCAGCTGAAGTGACAGCAGATGACACAATGGGACATGAAATGGGAAGGAAGCTATGAGAACCACCTTTGACTTCTTGACCAACAACCAAAGCAGTTACTGTAGCAGCTACGTCTTATATAAACTAAAAGCAGAAAGTCCTTAACTAACTTCTGGAAGGTTTAGGTTTCTAAGACGTAAAACAAGAAGAGAAATTATCTAACTGTATGTAACATATGTAGGTAGAGAGCAAATTTGACTGTGTAAAGTAGTTTAAACTTTGGATACAAAAAAATTTAAAAACTGTAAAAAGTTTATAGTATATATGATGGACAAAGGTTTAAAAACTTTAAGACATAGGAGCAGCCTGGTGGCACAGTGGTTAAATTCACGCATTCCACTTTGTCGGCTCAGGGTTCGTGGGTTCAGATCCCGGGCGTGGACCTACACACCACTTGTCAAGCCATGCTGTGGTGGCATCCGGCATAGAAAATAGAGGAAGATTAACATAAATGTTAGCTCATGGACAATCTTCCTCAAGCTAAAAGTGGAAGATTAGCTAATCTTCCTCACCAAAAAAAAAGACAAAAAACCAAAAGTTTAAGACATAAAGATCTCATACAAGTTGATTTTTAAAACCCTAGAACCCCAATTGATAAAGAGGCAAAGAGAATGAACACAAAATGCTTAAGAGGCAGTACACAAATGCCTAAAATGTATAGGAAAGGTGAAAAATTATGAGTAATCAAAGAAATAATTTAAAATAATAACAATATTCAAGCCAATCCGATTGTCAGATTTTGCTTTTCTAATCAGAAGAGTCAAAGCTGCTGAATGAAGTTCAGGTGAAATGCACACCTACGTTCACAGTCAGTGGAAATGCCCATCACCTTTGTGGAAACCAACATGGTACCTTGTATCAGGAGTTTTAGAAAGGGCATGCTCTCTGATCCAATAAATCTGCCTTTGGGGACGCCCTAAAGAAAGAATCCTAAACACAGAAAAATCATTTTGCATGAAGATGGGCATCAGAGGAAATCTTAGTAGTAGTGAAAAACTGCAGACAACTCAAATTACCAACAACAGAGAAATCATTACGAAATCCGGGCCACAGCTACGCGATGAAATATTATGGAATTTGTGATAACATGGAGAATTCTCATGCGACAGTGTGAAACAAAGAAAGACCAAGATCCCAAAAGTTTACCAACAACTCAGTGGAAAAAAGCAGAAAAAAGAAAACGCCAGTGGGTATCTCTGAGTAATGAAAAGTATGAGTTATGACTTTTTCCTTGAATTCTGCTTTCTTAGTCAATGAAATGTTCCTATAGTGAGCGTAATTAACTTTTGTAATTGAAAAGTTCTGTATTTTTAAAAATAAAGTGTCATGATTTTGCTCTCCCCAAAAAGAGAGAAAGAGGAGCGGTCCCCTGCCTCCCCCAGTGAGCGAGTCAGTGAATCAGTGATTCAGCCCCAGAGTGGGTATTTGACCTTAAAGTGGTTCCCCACGGGCCACGCCTCCCTGGCATGCCTGCCCCATGGCCTGCTTCCTCACCCCTGCCCTGAAGTTAAACACAGGCCCAGGGTGAGCGTGAGCTGTCTGTTATCTCTTAGATTTCAGCAGCCCAGCTGAGGGACGCCACCCATTCCTGCCCATTGGGTCCTTGTCCCACCTAACGAACCCCAGAGGCTCATTCAGTGCATGCCAGCGGGGCACGAACTTGCCCAGGCCTCTGCTCATTCTCCTCCCCCCTCCCCCCAGCCGTAGCCCTCCCCACCCTTCTCCTTCGGCAAGGCAGGGCAGTCCTTCCCATTGATCAAGCCTCCAAAACCAAAATTAAGTCCTAACCATGGCCTCCAAGGAATTGAAAACTAGGAGTGAGAGACGGGGGAATGATACCTAATTCCTCACTCGCAAGCCATCCCTTCCAGTGTCCCCCAACTCTGCCAGGCTGCGGTTACTTAAACCTCCAATGCTGGGCTCGGCACCAACCAGGTCTGAACAAAGCCGTGTTCCTCCCAGCAGGGGAGTCTGGAATACATCTGCTGACTCCTCGCCTAGGTTCCAGGAGTCTGGGGTAAGTGTGGGCACTGTACACTCCCCATTAACCTGCATCTCAGTCCCCACGGTGAGTAGACTGGCTGATTGTGTCCCAGGACGCTGTGTCCCCGTCCGTCCTACAGGCCCCGGCTGGAGTCTTGCCTCCTTGGGCCTCAGTGCTTCACCTCTCCTGACCGTGAGCGCTGGTCGGTCCAGCCCAATACTCCTGCTCCCATGATCCGCCATGTTCCCTCCTGCACCCACCCGCCACTCCCTGATGGAGCCCTTTGATGTGGCCCTTTGGTCAATTTCAATCCACAGTCTACCCCAGACATCGGTGTGTGTGTAAATTTTTTATTCCTGCCATGAGGATTTCCTATCTGGCCTGGACTAATGGTGAACAGTCCCCGCTCCCACTGAGAAAAGGACAGGAAGAATTACAAGTAAATTACTCATAAGGAGATCTTCCCAAGGATGGCAGTTGCTGGTCTCTGCACTGCTCTAAGGCCTGCTTCCACTGGACTATTTTATGGGTCTCAGAGACAAAGGCGTGGTGAAGAGAGGCCAGGCTACCCAACGGTTCGGTGATTGGTCATGACTGAGCAGTAGGGAGACTTTCATTTACAAGACAGAGGCCCTGGGTTTGGTCATTTTTAAAGAGCCTCACTAACTTTATTTCTATTTTATATCTTTTATTCGTATCTTCCCTTTTTTATTTACTTCTTTGATGAGAGATTTTCACATATTGAGGTACATGGGGTAACTAGGCAAGTTCAAAACTGATTCGGCTTGAACTGGAAAGCCTGACCTATGGCCTATCAAACATATTGCGCACTTGCTTATCCATTAAAGTAAGGAGCAGGCTCTCTTCAGATAAGAATGCAGACTTCCTCTCCCACGTCCTATTGGTAACGTCCTATTGGTAACGCCCGGATTAGTCTCTTTCCTGGCATCCTGGTCATGTTGACCTGCTAATTTGCAACTGAATACTTCTTTGAAACATTGATGAATATGTATCCTGGGCGTGTTTAATGTATCTTCTTTGTTCTAGAAAGATATAAGACTGTACCGAAACCCATGCTTCTCTGGAAGGCTTTCTAAGGCCTTCCTGGGTTTGTATTCTTCACTCTGGCTCACAATAAACTCACCCCAATTTTGATTTATAGGTTGGTTATGGATTATTTGCCTCAACATCTTCTAAATGTAGTTGCTGAGAGCTGGGCCCTGGAACTCGGGCAAACGTGATCACTCGTCCACCAACTGGATCACGATGGATAAAGGATTGTGATTCTTGGGCCAAGTCCTAGCTCGCTGGATGTGTCCTTACCGGGTCTTTGTGTCCCTGCTATGCACAGGGAGGGCAGCGGCCCTGACAACAGGTAGGGCCCTGTCAGAGGGGTGTGGAGTGGGTCACCTCTGAGTCAATTGTTGTCAGCGTTCCAGCTTCTGTGCAAACTTCACACCTGCTGGAGACAAAACCAGCAATGTCGGTGCCACTTTTATCATGAGAGTTGCTACTGGAAGTTGATGCAAAAACAAACGGCAGAAGTAGTCCCCCAAACAAGGATCTTTTCTCTTCATAACGACCCTAAAATTTAGCTGAGGCAGGTTATAAGAGAGGACTCAAGAGGTTGGGGGGAGGTCAAGAAAAATTCCTGGGGGCCTGCCCAGTGGCATAGCGGTTAAGATCATGTGCTCCACTTCAGCGGCCGCCTGGAGTTCACAGGTTCAGATCCCAGGAGCAGACCTACGCACCGCTTATCAAGCCACACTGTGGCAGGCGTCATAGAGGAAGATGGGCACAGATGTTAGCTCAGGGACAATCTTCCTCAGCAAAAAGTGATGTGGGGTCGGTGAGCCGAGGAGTCGAAAGAAAGATTTCTTAGACTCTTAAGATCTGGCAGTAGTGCTCTTTTATTTAGAGAATAGAATAGCATGGGGACAGGACCCATGGGCAGTCAGAGCTTCTGCTGCCACCGCTTCTGCTGCCCCCGCTGGCATGGGGACAGGACCCATGGGCAGGCAGAGCTGGTGTGTGGGGACAGGACCCACGGGCAGTCAGAGCTCCTGCTGCTGCCCGAGTTGAGGGTTAGGGCTAAATTTAAGGCATAGGTATATGATTCATCTCTTTACAAGACAAAGGAAAGAACATGAAAAAAAAGTTAAAATGGTATCAGTGCAGGTGGGGTCGGGTCATTGGGTGATCCCATGACTTTTAGACAAGAATCAAATCAGATTAAGTAAAGGTTAGAAAGGTTAGACGCCACCACCCTAAATCAGTTACATGAGATTGCCAGACAGCAACCAATTTAAGTTCTTGCCTTCCCCATTAAGAGTTTCTAGGGACAAGGTCATCTCTCCTCTTCTTCCTGGTACAGAGAGGGAGGCACCTTTTACAGATAGAGATTTACCTTACAAATGTAAATGTGTCCCAACAAGGGCAAGTTCCATTCCCCAGAGCCTCCTTCCCTCTCCCAGTTTATCAAAAGCAATCAGCCCCAAACAATCCCGATGCCAAAGAGACATATCCTGGGGTGGCCAATTTCAGGTCCCTACAAGGTCCTCCCCGCTTCCTTCACAAACGCAAATGTCTCTCAAAAGGGCAAGCAAAATTCCAGTCCTTGGAGCCTGCTTCTCATCTGTAGTTTTAAAAATAACCAGCCTAAAATCCTCATCAAAAGGAGGAGGATTGGTGGCAGATGTTAGCTCAGGGCTAATCTTCCTAAAAAAAAACAAAAAAAAGAAAAATTCCTGAGCCCTGTGGTCACTCAGTAGTGGGTAAGTCCTGGACCCCTGGACGCCTCCACTCATTTGCTGTCTATTCCAGGATGGTGCTGCCTCACTCCTCGGGGAAAACCATTTAGGCACCTGGCAAAAGCGTTCATCCTAATGTCTTAGGTGCCAGTCCCACACCCTAGAGGTGACCCTGCAAAATAAGAGCCAGCCTGTGCCGTTCAGCAGCCTTCTCCACAGTGTTGACAGGTGTCGATGAAAATAATCCATAACCAATCTATAAATGAAAATTTGGGTGAGTTTATTCTGAGCTGAAATCTGAGGACCATGGCCTGGGGCCTTTCTTCCCTAAGGAAGAAAGGGCACCAGGGAAGTGAGGTGTACAGAGTGGTTCTATACCCCCATACAGGACATTTCACACAGGATTGAAATGTCCCTCCCACAATAGTCACAAGATTGCCCTGTCGGCACAGCGCTTGATGGACACAGCAGGTAGTGGGTCTGCTATCTCAGTGGGCGCAGCAGGAGGCAAGTCTATTGTCTGGAGCTGGGTGGTCACAGGTGAGCACAGCAGTCAGTTCCTAGCCTAAGGAAAGATGTTTAATGCTTAAGGGAATGCCAACGTTGGGAGGGGGAGGGAAGTTGCACCTTTATCTCAAGGGCCTTTGTTCTTGCCATGGGGAATATCTAAAGCAGATATACAATGCATGCTCAACGGCTGCGGTCAGGCCCTTTTGGAAAGACAAGGTCAGGCCGAATTAGGTTTACACAAAATGGCTTCCTCATATACTCCAATATATCCTATTACTTGCCATTTTTATTTGTCACAGCAATGTTAAAACAAGTGACTTTGATGCGGGGTCAGTGAGCTGAAGAGTCGAAAGAAAGATTTCTTGGACTCTCAAGGTCTGGCAGTAGTGCTCTTTTATTTAGAGAATAGCATAGAATAGCATGGGAACAGGACCCATGGGCAGTCAGAGCTGCTGCGTGGGGACAGAGCCCACGGGCAGGAGGAGCCGCTGCTGCTGCCGCTTCTGCTGCAAACATGGTGGAGAGTAAGGCTAAATTTAAGGCATAGGTATGTGAGTTATCTCTTTACAAGACAAAGGAAAGAATATGTAAACAAGTTAAAATGGTATCAGTGCCAGTAGGGTCCAGCCATTGGGCGGTCCCACAACTTTTAGATAAGAATCAAACGGGATTGAGTAAACGGCAGAAGCCACCTCTTAAATATTATCCTCAGCTAAAGACAAAGGAGGATTTTGGGGTGGGTGGTCAGTTACATGAGGTTGCCAGACAGTAAACAACTTAAGTCCTTGCCTTCCCCATTAAGAGTTTCCAGAGATAAGGCCATCCCGCCTTCCTCCTGGCGCAGAGAGGGAGGCATCTTTACAGATGTAAATGTTTCTCAGCAAAGGGCAAGCAAACTCTGCTCCTTGGAGCCTGCTTCTCATCTGCAGTTTTAAAATTAAACAGCCTAAAATCCTCATCAACTTCATTGTTAACATATAAATTAGGAGAGATGCGGGGCTCTCCAATTATTCTGCCTCCCTTGCATTCTCATATGGTTTCTTCAGAGCGGGAGAAGGAGGTGGCTTGGGAGTTATCAAGCTCCAGTCTTACCCAGTCCAGGCTCCTCGTGTGAATTCGTCCTCAGCGCACGTGGCAGGGTGACAAATAAAAGTGGCAAGTAATAGGACATATTGGAGTATATGAGGAAGCCATTTGGTATAAACCTAATTCGGCCCGACCTTGTCTTTCCAAAAGGGCCTGACTGAGGCCGTTGAGCATGCATTGTATATCTGCTTTAGATATTCCCCATGGCAAGAACAAAGGCCCTTGAGATAAAGGTGCAACTTCCCTCCCCCTCCCAACGTTGGCATTCCCTTAAGGATTAAACATCTTTCCTTAGGCTAGGAACTGACTGCTGTGCTCACCCGTGACCACCCAGCTCGAGACAATAGACTTGCCTCCTGCTGCGCCCACTGAGACAGCAGACCACTACCTGCTGTGTCCATCAAGCGCTGTGCCGACAGGGCAATCTTGTGACTATTGTGGGAGGAACATTTCAATCATATGTGAAACGTCCTGTATGGGGGTATAGAACCACTCTGTACACCTCACTTCCCTGGTGCCCTTTCTTCCTTCGGGAAGAAAGGCCCCGGGCCATGGTCCTCAGATTTCAGCTCAGAATAAACTCACCCAAATTTTCATTTATAGATTGGTTATGGATTATTTTCACTGACAAGGGAATGGCTTCAGGCCCACTTGTTAGTCTGAAACATTCTATTTTTAAATCCCTGCTTTAAAAAGTGGACATCATGGCTCTTAAGTGTTTTAATGGAACGTTTAGAATGTTGCTTTGCAGGTCTACCCTTGATCCTATTCATTTTTCCACATGAGGAAAAAGATTTCCAAAAAGAATTAAAGGGGAAGGTTAATTTCTGAGACCCAGACTTCCGTAAGCCTGGTTTTTCATACCAGTCTGCACTGAGGGTAGTGTGATGAGGAAGCCGAACGTGGCTCAGAGTAAAAAAAGGTGGCATGTGGGGCCAGCCTGGTGGTGTAGCGGTTAAGTTCGCATGCTCCGCTTCAGAGGCCTGGGGTTTGCTGGTTAAGATCGAAGGTGCGGACCCACGCTGTGGCAGGCATCCCACATATAAAGTAGAGGAAGACGGGCACAGATGTAGTTAACTCAGGGCCAGTCTTCTTCAGCAAAAAGAGGATTGGTGGTGGGTGTCAGCTCAGGACTAATCTTCCTCAAAAAATAAAAGTAAAAAAATAAAAAGGTGGTGTGCATATTCTTAATTTTTTAATGACAATTACAAGGCTTTCAAAAAAGTTAGTTTGCATTTTAAAATTTCAAAAATATTAGTCCTCACCAACCAACAAAGTTTCAAAACACATGAAACAAAAACTGGTAGAGCTGAAAAAAGAAATAGATAAGCCCACAAGTATAGCTGGAGACATCAAAACCCCCTCCCAGCAACTGATGCAGCTCCTAGACAGAAAATCAGCAAAGGTATGGAAGATCTGAGCTACACTTCAACCACCAGGATCTAACTGGTATTACAGGACGTCCCACCCAACAATGGTAGAATATGCCTTTTTTCCTAAGTGCCCATGTCACCAACATAGACCATACCCTGGGGCATAAAATAAATCTCAACAAATCCAAAAGAACCAAAATGATACAGAGTGAGTTCTCTGACTGTAATGGAATCGAACAAGAAATCAATACCGGACAACAGGAAAATCTCTAAACATTGCAAAATTAAGTAACACACTCCTAAATAATCCACAGGGCAGAAGGAAATGAATACTCAGCATATCAAAATTTGTGAGTCTCAGCTAAATCAGTGGGAAATTTATTGTGTTAACTTACACTAGAAATAAGGAAGGGTCTCATATCAAAAACTTAAGTTCTTACTTCAAAATATTAGAAAAATCAGAGCCAAGTAAAGCCAAAGCAATGAGAAGGAAGGAAATAATGAAGATGAGAGCAGAAATCAGTGAAATTGAACATAGGAAAACAATAGAAACAAGTCATTGACATGAAAAGGCTAGTTCTTAGGAAAAATCAATAAAATTGACAAATCTATAGCAAAACTGACAAAAATAAAAAGCGAGAAGGCACAAATAATATCAGAAATGAAACAGAGGATGTCACTACAGACTCTGTAGACATCCAAAGGATAATAAGGGAGTACTATGAAGAAGGTTACACTCATAAATTTGGTAGCTTAGAAGAAATGGACTAATTCCTCAGAAACCACAAACTGCCAAACTCAACTAAGATGGAATAGACAGTCTGAATAGCGCCGTAAACATCAAAGCATTTGAATTTGTAACTTTAAATCTCCAAAGAGATGTCCACCTAGTTCTTAAAGAACAATTGGTATTAACCAATTTTAAACAGTCTCTTCCAAAAAATAGAAGAGTGAGCATTTCCCAACTCATTTTATGGTCCAGTATAACCCTGATGCCAAACCAGATAAAGACAACACACAAAAAAGAAAACTACAGATCAATATCTCTCATGAACTTAGATGCAAAATTCCTCAACAAAACATTAGCAAACCTAATTCAACAATGCATAAATAGGAATTATACACCATGACCAAGTAGGGTTTATTCCAGCTGTGCAAGGCTGGTTCAACATTAGAAGACAACCAGCGTAATCCATCATGTCAACAAGCTAAAGAAGAAAAATCATATGATCATATCAACTCACATGGAAAAAATATTGACAAAATCCAACGCCCATTCATGATAAATACTCTTGGCAAGTTGGTAATAGGAGACTATCTCAACTTGAAAAAGCATCTACAAAACACGATAGCTAATGTTATGCTGAATGAAGACTGAATGCTTTCCCCTAAGACTGGGAACAAGGCAAGGATGCCCTCCCTCACCACTCTTTTTGTTTTTTTTTTTAAGATTTTTATTTTTTTTTCTTTTTCTCCCCAAAGCCCCCCAGTACAGCGTTGTATATTCTTCGTTGTGGGTCCTTCTAGTTGTGGCATGTGGGACACTGCCTCAGCGTGGTTTGATGAGCAGTGCCATGTCCGTGCCCAGGATTCGAACCAACGAAACACTGGGCCGCCTGCAGTGGAGCGCGCGAATTCAACCACTCGGCCACGGGGCCAGCCCCTCCCTCACCACTCATATTCAACATAGTCGTAGAAGTTCTAGTCACTGAAATAAGGGAAGAAAGAAAAATAAAAAGCATACAGATGAGAAGGGAAGAAATAAAACTACCTGTTTGCAGATGGCACGACCACTTATGTACAAAATCCCAAGGAATCTACAAAAAAAAAAACAACTCAGAGAGGATAAAAGAATTCAGCAAAGTCACAGGATACAAGAGCAGCAGACAAAAATCAATCGTATTTCTGTATACTGTCAGCAAACATGCAGAAACTGAAATTGAAAACACAATAGCAGTTACAACCACTCAAAAAATGGGATGCTTAGGCACACACTTAACAAACTATGTAGAGGATCTATGTACTGGAAATTACACAATTCTGATGAAACAAATCAACGAGGGCTTAATGAATAGACATACCATGTTCATGGATGGGAAGACTCAACATAGCGCAGATGCCAATTTTGTGTAATTTCTATCAAACTTCCAGCAAGGATTTTTGTAAACATAGATAAGCTCATTTTAAAATTTAAAGGCACAATCCCTAGAATAGCCAAAACAATCTTGAAAAAGAAGAACAAAGACAGAGGAATCACTCTACCTGATGTTAAGACTCTCTACACAGCTGCAGTAATCAAGACAGTGTGGCACAGCCATGCATGTCTTAGTAACAAGGGTGTGTTCTGAGAAAGCCATTGTTAGGCGATTCTGTCATTGTGTGAACATCACAGAGTGCACTTACACAAACCTAGATAGTATAGCCTCCTACACACCTAGGATACACGGTACTAATCTTGTGGAACCCCCATCATATACGCGGTCTGTCCTTGACAGAAACATCATTGACTGAAGTGTCGTTATGTGGCACACGACCGTGTTGGCAGAGGGATAGACGTGCAGATTGACAGAACAGAACGGAGGACCCAGAAATAGACCCACACAAATATGTCCAACTGATTTCTGGTAAAAGTGTAAAAGCAATTCAGTGGTGGAAAGATATCCTTTTCAACAAATGGTGCTGGAGCAATTGGACATCCGTAGGGAAAAAATTAAACCTCAAACGAACCCTCACACCTTATACAAAAACTAACTCTAAATCATAGAATTAATTGTAAAAGAAAAAGCTACAAATTTTTTAGGAAAAAAGAAAAACAGGCAAAAATCTTTGGCACCTAGAACTAGGCAAGGGGTTCTTCAACTCGATACCGTGGAAAGGACACGTGAAAGGGAAAACTCATATATTGGACCTCACCAAAATTAGAACCTTTGGCTCTGTGAATGCTCGTGTGAGGAGGAGGAAAAGCTACAGACTGGGAGAAAATATTTACAACTACAAATCCAACTTGTATGTAGAATACAGAAAGAACTCTTAAAACTCCACGGTAGAAAACAATCCAATTAGAAAATGGGCAAAAGAGATGAAGAGACATTCCACCAAGAGGAGGCACAGATGGCAAATGAGCACGTGAGAAGACGGTCAACATCATCGGCCATTAGGGAAATGCAAATTAAAACCATAATGAGATAGCACCGTACACCTATCAGGATGGCTAAAATAACGAACAGTGACAACACCAGATGCTGACGAGGACTCGGCAGACTGGAGCTCTCACCCATTTCTGGTGGGAATGGAAAATGGTGGAGCCACTCTGGAAAAGAATGCAGTAGTTTCCTAGAAATCTAAAGATGCAATTGTTGTACAACTCAGCAATTTCACGCCTGGGCGTTTATCTGAGAGAAATAAAAACTACGGTTCCTTTATATGACATTTTTGCAGTGACCCTATTTTAACAGTGGAGAGCAGACTAGTAGTTGCCAGGGAGTGGAGACAGGGGAGGGGAGTGGATTCAAGAGGGAGTTAGGGCTGGTTTTAGAAAGGGCAATAGGAGGGATGCTTATGGGGAGGGAACTGTTCAGTATCTTCACTGTGGTGGTGGATACACAAAGCAACGAAGGTTCTACAATGTGTACAGGGCTAAACACACACACATCCCCCACATATACAAGTACACCTACAGACACACAGACACACATAGACATACACACAGACACACACAGACACACAGACGGACATACCAGACACACACCACACACAATAACACACACAGACACAAACACCACATGTATACACAGACACACACAGACACACTTAGACACATACACACAAACATAGATACGCTCATACACACACCACATAAACACACAGACACACACGCTCAGACACATACACACAGACCCACAAAGACACACGTACATACATAGACACACAGACACACGTAATCACACGGACGCACACAGGATGGTCACAGGGTAAGAGAATATTTAACTTACGAAGAAACTGCCAAACTGACCTAAAACGGTTGTTCACCTTTGCCTACCCACCCAGAGTGCATGAGAGTTCCAATTCTTCCGCGTTCTTGCCAACAGTGCGGCCAGCCTTTGGAATTCACCCTTTTAAGGAGAAAGCAGTAGTTTTAACTGCATTTCCCTAAGGAACCAGGATGTTGAGCAGTTTTTTCATGTGTTTATTTGCCATCTGTAGATCTTCCTGGTGAAACGTCTGTTCATATCTTTTGCCTATCTTCTTTTTTATAAACTGTAGTCATTTTTCTTTTCATTAACAAATTAACAGCTCATTTTTGTTCCTCAAAAAACAAAAAAATACTAAAAGACACACATACAAACATACATACACACGAGTACAAGCAGAACTGGAGACATCTCGATGACATCAGTGGACCTTATCACAGCTGATATCCTGCTTGGGACACTATCTACAGTTTTGCAAAATGTCATCATTAGAGAAAACCGGACAGAGGTCACAAGAGACCTCTCTCTGTGTTATTCCTTATGACTGCATGTGACTCTACCATTATCTCAATAAGAATTTTAATTAAAAAAGTATTAGTCCAATAAGAACGTTTCCAGAATGGCAGTTCCTGTGACCACATAAACCCAACATAACCTTAAAGAACCATTCTCATGGTTATTTTTCTCCACAACCCTCTGTGTGATTGGCCACGGCTCCTCGTGGGGGCCTGGGGATGCACCCCAGAAGTGGTTAATCCTCAGCCCGGCCGCCCCTCCCCCAGGGCCTGCGTGTACCAGCAAGATAAAAGCCCCCGACCCTCCACTTACAAAGGGCCCACTAAGGAGCTCCTGCCTGAGCATGGGGAAGCCCCGGGGCCGCAGAAGTGTTCTCACAATTCACGGCTGAAGGCCTGATGCTGAAGAGGCCTGGGGTGAAGTGGGCTGCAGACTCTAGAACCGCCCCCAGGCCCTGGGCCTGAGCGGCAGTCTGCCCGCAGTCTCGCCTGCTTCCTGTGGCTGCTCTGATTCCCAGTGGGCACGTCCGGGGACGGTTGCAGGAAGCAGCACCTGCTCTGGTCTGGCAGCCAACAGCCCTCCAAAGTCCCCGCTCCTTCTTTCCCACGGGGAGCCTAACAAGCCAGGAGGACGGTGAGATGTGGCACCAAGGTCACAGGCCTGGGAGGCAGCTGCCCCCAATCTGGAATTTTCTGGTGACCAGGAGGAGCTGATGAAAGTGGCTGCCCTCCCCAGAGCCCCACCTGGCGGTCAGGCCCCTAAAGTTTCTAGGTTTCCTTTGAAGAAGACTGAGGTTGGCTGTGATAATCCAGTAGCCCTCTGGACTCAGGGATGGTCCCCGGCTCCTGTCCCTTCCCCTTCCTTGTCTTTTCCTCTGAGACGAAGTTTTAATACTGTGTTGGGAGTCATTCATATTATACAAATTATAATGTACCAACTTGGGCGCCCAGTATCCCTGCTGGAGGCGACCCACCTCTGCTGGGCACCCCCAGGGGTGATGAGAGAGAAGAGGGGATTGTGCAGGTGCAGGCGCTGTGTCTCAGCCGCTCCCAGTGAACAGGGGGCGGCACGTGGCCCAGGCAGGCTTGAGAGAGACAGCACACCTCTGCTCTTCCCGCATCCCTACCATCGCTGCTCCAACCTCACAGGGACACGAGGGAGAGCGGAGGCTTCTAGTTTGCACCTAACGTGAAAAGGAAAGAAAGGGGAAAAATTCAAAAAAAGACCCTGATATACAAAATGCGTCTTAAGAGTCCTTCTCCCCAACTCTGCAAGGATGCTATCAGTTCTTAGTGGGTGGGTTTTCAAGACCATGACCACTGCTTTCTTTTCATTCTTAAAGGAAAAAAAATCCGTCTTTCTGTAAAGCAGACTTTGAGTCATATTTTTTTACGTGGTTTTGATCCCACTCAGGCAGACCAGAATCCAGTATAGACATGGTGATGGAGCAGGATGCAATTTACACACACTGAGTAATTTTTGTACTTTCAAGGGAGGAAATGTGGAGACTTTTTTAATACATCATGGCTTTAAATTATAAATGTTATCTTCAGGTTGATTTCCAACCTATCGGAATTTCACCTATTTCCAAATGAAATTCACCTATTTCCAAACCAAATATTGCTGGTTTATGAAACAATGGGATTCAGATGAAGTCTCTTAGGTGGCATGTTTATTTTATGGTCATCATCCACTCATTCCACCTGTGTTCCTGAGCAGCGTCTGGGTCCCGGATCCTGGGGTGGGTGCTGGGGACGCACAGATGAATGGAGCGTGGCCCCATTCTCGGGGAGCCCTCAGCTTAGAAAGGGAGACAGGCTCAGAAACAAACGATTTCATTGCCATCTAAGTGTCACTATATATGTGAATCACACATCCAAACTGACACACACAGGCACACACAGACACAAATATTATGGGAGGCCGAGGAATGACTTCTCTCTATGGGTCCATGAATTTGGGGGAAAATTCAGACCATTTAGGCAACCCAGAAGAGCACATGAACTGGAACACCACAGATCTCCAGGAGTCGCCCACGAGCGGACGCACAGGCCACAGTTCACCGTGCTGAGCCTGCCCACTGGGCCATGGGGACACGGAGAACACTGTGTCCTCAGTCACAAAATGGCAGGAGGCTTGGTGAGGTTCTCTTTTACACGCTGTGGGGGAAAACGTGGCCCAACAAGTAAATTTGTCTAAATTAATGGATTTGAAGCCCATGCTGTTTGAGATTATGCAGCAGAGACTTCATTTTTCTTGCTCATTACTCTATTTCTATGTCACTGGTGAGGCCCCTTTGCCTCCTAGTTGCTGGAGGCCGGGTCACTGGGAATTTGCACCTGTCCGTTTGAGTACAGCATAGTTCTCACACACACCTCCTATCCCCAGTGTGGCTATATCGTGAATTCGAGAAGTAGGAGCCTTTGGACCTCGAGACCAGTACAACTGCACCCATTCCTGGGGCTTCTTCAACCACCAGCGGCTCCTGGGCTGGTCGCTGTGACAGGGTGACAGGTCTGCACAGCCAGACCTTCTGTGCGTCCTCCTGCACCACTCCTGGAGGTTTCTCCGTGTGAGAAGCGGAGGAAAGGGATGCCAGCAGGAGTCCTCCGATCTGGGCCGGAAACCCTCCTCTTACAAGATGCAGGCAAGTGTTCACAGTTTCCGGGGCCAGCTGTAGCACTTAAGTTCTTGACCAATTTGTAACACTCCTTTTTCCAAACTTTCTATAATATTGTTAGCTCTTCTATAACTCTTTTTAACATGTTTAAATACAGCCATAGCAGACACTAAAGTACTAGAGAGACAGAGAGAGAGGAGCCGTTCCCCACGGTACAGTCCTGGACATCTGGGTGCAGGCGGGGGCTCCCCTCACTCACTAACTAGGGACGTGGATGCCCTACAGTTGCTTCTTCAGGTCCAAGTCGCCAGAGGAGGCAGCCCACCTCATCTACGGCACGTTCTTCTGGCTGCTCCTCTGGCTGCAGGTCAGGAGTGCTCCAGCCACAGCTTTCTCTCCTGGCTCCCGCTCTGGCCTGGCTGTCAGGCGTGAGGTAGGCGCTCAGCTGTATCCATGGAAACAAGAAACAAGACGGAAACAGCTCCACCCAAGAGCCTGCAGCTGCAGCCAGCAAACACCTCCGTGGGACCAAAGGTTTCTACAGGAGGGAGAAGTTGATGACGACTTTGAATGACTCTTCTGCTTCAAATGGGTTCGAACTGGTGGCACAAAGTCCGTTTGGACTCAAACGCAAAGAGTGCAGCTTTGCGATTGGCTGATTGCTTTAATGCCTGCAGTCTCATGTGCCTGTCGCAAATCCCGGATGCCCCGCTGGCCCAATGCATGGCCTTGGGAGAGCCTACTCGCTTTCACACCTCAGTTTCCTCGTCTACAAAACGGGACTGTGACAACCCCTGTGTCATAGGGTGGTTCTGATAATCGAACAAGGAAACACGTGAAATGTGCACAGAACGGGGCCGGGCACATGGTACAGGCCTGTTAATTGCCCGCCAATAATGTTCCCCAAGACCTTTTGAAAGGTTATTTCCCAACAAAATATTTCCCAACAAAATGCAGTAGTCATTAAAGAAGAACGAAACCACAACAGGCTAGAAATACACGTCTGCTGACCCCACAGTCGAGTTTTCTCACTTCAGGTGATCACGTGATATCCTTTATCTTTTCACAACTTGGCTCTTCAATGAGGTACCACTACTTTCAAAGAGAGCTGGGCAAAAATACTTGAAATAAAAACACTCTTGCCCACCTTCCGGCCTAGAGATGTGTGTAGGACACTGATATGTGAGGTGCACCCAATACCATCGCTAAATGGCCTTTAGCTCTCCCTCCCTCTCTTCCTCCACCCCTGGCTCACAGGCATTCAGGAGGCTCCCAGGAGCTGCTCCCTTCCTGGGGCACCTGGACCCATCTCTGATCTGTTTGAAACTCACCCATCTTTCCCGCTATTGCCTCAAGGCAAAGCAATGGGCTCATATTCTGAGGAACGCACTCGTGATAAAGCGCCACTGGACACTGCTTACTTACCAAGCAGCCTTCCTTTGTCACGTGTGTGCTATGTGGCCTGCAGAAAGTGTGTGGGTAATGAGTGGGTCTCTAATCCTGCAGGTGTGGGGAAGATCAATGGGCCCACATGGAGAGGGAGGGAAGGCTTTGGTCTTGATGACACGTGACCATCTACTCTACTGGCCTTCAGTACCCGCTGAGTGGGGTTTAGGTGGTCCTGTCCAACCCCAGGGCTTTCTTCTCTCACTCTGCTCTGAGTCTTGTGATATAATTCAAGATAATTCCGATCTTCTGAGAAGGCTGTTCTAACAGAAAAATGCCAAACCCACAACACACAGACGAGATCAAAGTAATCATGCCTGTCGAATCAAGCTCAGGATTTCAATTTACACGAGAAGTCAGGCTCCTTCAGACGAGCTCTGACGGACGAACGCGTTAAGAGAGCTTATGGCCTTTGGAAGCGAGGGTCAACAATATATGAAACACCAAATTCTACAAAGACATAATAGAAATGAACCTTAAAGCGAATCATTTGTATATTGGGTTCCCACATGTGAAAGGAGATCTTAGAATAGAAAATTTGGGTTCGGTTCTGGTGCCCAGGTAAGGAAAGCGCAGACGGCTCCATCAGCCATGACCGCATCCCTGCCGTTTGTTCCAGGCAGCGGCTGTCGACTGTTTTGCCCACGATGTGCCATCTGGTTGGGGATGTTGAACCTCGTAGGGAGCAGCAGGTGAACAAGTGGGATAAGGTAGCACTTTGGAGGGGTTTCCTGCTTCTGTTCTTCGTGAAGGTCAGAAAGGAGCTTCAAGGTCATTCTAGTCCGTGCCCCTGTGACTTGTTAGAGGCGTTAGAAGAAAGTTGTTCCAGATGAAGAGGAATGGAGAGATGCTCCTTCTTTTGGCTCTGCTGTTGGAAGTTTCCACACAGGAATCTATGGAAGGACAGGAAGGTCTCCACTGTGGCAGGAGCTCTAAGTTGTGGCTTGTCCCGTTTCTCTTCAAGTTTTCAGATCCCTCTAGAAATGAAGACATTGGTGTTATCTTTTTCAGCACTTCAAGCCATCTCTCCAACATTAAACTTGAGTGGGCACCTGCATTGCACCCTGAGTGAAGCACCAGCTGTTCACGATTGATGGGGACAAGGGTGACCTCTGCTGGAGGAGGCTGCCAGCTCTACGCAGATCTCAGATAAACGTGAGATAGCTTTCCTACCCATACGCACCTCCCAACCAGCCACACCTCTGCGTGTTTTATCACTGACCTGAGGTTTTTTTCCATAGTCTCCACAGGAACTTTCCAGTTGTTAGTGTCAGTGTTCCTAAGCACCAGTTTAAGTCAGAACGATTTTGTTGTAAGCCCCAGGGTGACAGAGAAGACCACGGGCTGAGAATGACGATGATACAGCAGGCAGCCCCATCAGCTAAATGGGCAGTTCCCCTCCAGTTGTGTGAGCTCTTGGAAGGCCCTCTCATTGATGCTCAAAAAACAACTAAAAATGCAGACCCAGCAGAAAGCTTCTCATGAGAAGGGAAGCATCTTCTGGGTCATCCCCCGAGACATTTGAAGAGAGATTTGCAAAAGGGTGGGTCTCACACAGGCCTTCAGTGGGCCAGAGGCAGCTGATGACTGAGATGCTCTCCCAGGTGTCAAGGGAGCCAACCATCCCTCACAGACAACACTGCTCCTCCAGCATCAGGGGACAGACAGAAGCCCTTTCTGAAACCATCCCGGCGAGCCACATGGCCCATACCAGTGTTTCTCAAGGTGTGCCCTGAAGACCCTATGTACCAAAATCGCCAGAGCCTCACCCCACCCCATCAGCCCTCTGGGGAAGGGTCCCAGGGATCTTCAAGGTTAACACGCAGCCAGGGAGAGTGTTGTGCACCCCAGGGTGAAGACCTGCCAATTCTTTGTGCAGCGTGTGCTGGAGCTGGAGTCACGGATCTGCCCTTGTTCGCTTGGGGTGGCCCCTCACCTGTAATATGGGGACAGTCCTAGCATCTGCCACCCAGGATGATACTGAAGGGAAATGGTGCTACATCACATAGCACCATCATCAGAAGGCTCCGGGAGTGACTTCGGAACCTGGCCCTTGCCCGGCACCCAGTACCTCTTGGCAGCTTGAATTCTGGGAGTTGCCTTCCTCCACTGCTTCACTTTCAAGATTACCAGTTCCGTCACATAGACCCTCTGCCCCTACGTGCAGCCGCTTGGAAGGCGCACCTCCCTGGCTCCAGGGGCGAATGCGGAGGGCCTGGTCCCCCTATCCCGCCCTCCAAAGCCCCATGGGCTTGCCCACATGGCCATCGGCACCCCAGGCTCTCTCTCACAGGCCGTCCTCGGCCACTGCTTGGGGAGGAGGCTGCCCCTCGAAAGTCTGTTCTTTGAGGGGTTGACGATTTGGGTTGAGTTTTGTGCTGCAGGAGAACGTTACACGCCCCTCAGTCTGAGCACGGGGCCAACCTGCCAGCTAACAACAAAATGAGCCGCACGGACGCTTCCCGACAGCCTGTCCTCCAGCTGTGGCTGCCTCGCAGTGAGCCGGACACTGAGGGAGGAACGATTCGCCCCTGCAGAGGACACACAGCTACACACCAGTGGAGCTCTGTCCCAGCCCTGGGCATCAGCCTTGACCAACGGGAACCACTAGGTAGCTTCTCACGTAAAGCAAAAATTCAACGAGGAAGAAGCGGAAATGAGCACCAAGGCACATTAGGAGTCTGACGTCCTTCTTAGCCAATTGTTTCAGATTAAAAGGAGCATTTCTACTGGTCTTTGATGCGCAGGGACAGAAAGCAGAGTCCTGGCTGCTGGAGGCTGGGGACAGGGACGGGGGGAGTGCCTGCCTAGCTGTGTGAGGTTTTATTTCAGGGCCACGAAAATGCTTTGGAACTAGACGGCGATGGTGGCTGCCCAATGTCGTGAGTGTGCTAAATGCCACTGGATCGTTCTCTTTAAGCTAGCTAATTTAAGGTCATATTAATTTCACCTCAATTGAAAAAAAAAAAAAGTCCTTTGAAACTGGTCCAAAGAGTGATGCAGGGCTCAGAGTCGGAGATCAAGTCAGCAAATATTTGCCAAGTGCCCACAAGGTGGAAGGAGCCATGCTATCGAGGCTCCTGCAGGGCCGGGCTCCCCTCCCTGCAGCCTTTCCCCTGCTCCCCCGAGGAGGGGTGGCTGTCACCAGCTGTCCTTTGGGCCATTGCACTATTGCGCTGGGCCTGGAGTCAGCTGTGGCACTCCCTTTCCTTGGGTATCCCGTTCTTCCTCCCCGCTGTCTCCAGGGCTCCCCCTGCCGTCCTGATCCTGCCAAGCCAGCCTCATCGACCCGTCTCCCTCCTCCAGGTCCCTCCCTCCAGGAAGGCCCCCCAACAAAGAACAGAGCTGCCCAGGCCCCCTCCTGATCAGAGACCCTCCATCCTATCCCTGGCTCCCAGCAAGGTCCACACCCCTCAGTAGGCCTGTGGGATCCTCCAGATTCGGACCCTCCCCCACCTCTTTCCCCCTCGTCCACCCTCTCCTCCATACGCACCGGCCCACTCGACTGGCCTCCCTCCCCAAGGCCTCCCCCTCAGCCGCCTTTCCTCTTTTCCCCACTTGGCGAGTTGTCCCAGCCACAGTCTCCCCGCTGGGTGCCCACCCCACCAGGGCCGCACCCACACAGAGCCCTGCCCCTGGGATTAGCCGTGACACCCAGGAGCCACAAAGTCACTGTTTGCCGAATCAACAACTAAGTGGTCACTCCCTGGCTCTGCACAGCAGGACTGAGGCCCCACGTCACGGACGCTGGCGGTGGAATGACGAGGACCAGTGTGAGCTGCACCCACCTCCATCTGCTCGTGAATCCAGTCCAGGAAGGAGGTGATGCGAGTGTAGACCCCAGGCTTGTTCACGTCAGCACAGCCGATGCCAAAGCTCGTCGCTCCCACCAACTTCCACACCCTCCTCTCTTGACACACCAGGGGTCCCCCGCTGTCCCCCTAGATGGCCAGGAAAGAGGCAAAAGAGTGACAGAACAGGCACGGCCCCGGGGTGTCCCTTGTCATAGTGACAGGATTCTCCTTTCTGCCTTATCCCAAAATATGGCTGAGGGATGGCTCTGCTTTCACAGCAGCCCTTCTAGAACTGACTCAAATTCCTGATAGTAGGGTCCTTTATCCCTCAAGGATGGCCTCCCCTAGCTGTTTCCCCGCCAGACTCTAGATACAATGAACTCAAGTTGGTCAAGGCAGCTACGGGCAACCGAGGGAGTGCTCTCTGAGGGAGGGTCTGCCTGGCCAGGGGGCTTCGGCTGGACCCAGGCAGTACTGGGGTCTCGCCTACTGTGGCTTTGGAGGCCCAAGTTCACCAGTTCCCGCCTGCCTTCCCCTGCTTTCGTCCCCCTGCAAACTGCGAACCAGCTGGGGAGGGAAGCATCTTTGCGAGCCCCCCACGGGCCGCCCAGCCCCCAGGCAGAGTGGGAGCCTTGGGTAACACAGGCCCAGCCGGCCAGGAAAGGAAGTGATATCTTGAGCAAACTTCTTCCCCACGCCCTGTAAATTTGCTTTTCAGTCCGTCACTGGGAAATGCTGGCTGTGGCCTGTCCCACGGGCTGGGTCATGGTGCCAGAGCCTCGCCTTGCCCTCTGCCGCGGCCCCCAGAGGTCACCGAGGGCCCCTACCTGGCAGCTGTCCACACCGCCTCGCAGGTAGCCGGCACAGAGCATGGAGGGGGAGATGATGCCCCCGTACACGTCCCTGTGGTTGCAGACCTTGTTGGAGATTAAAGGCACAGCTGCGTGGTTGAGGACCGGGGAGGCATCGCCTGCGGCAGAGATGGGGGTACATGCAGTGAAGGGGGCCCCGCTCGGAATTCAGAGGGTACACATCCACAGAGGGGTGGGGGGCACGCCCCCAACATCACTATGGAGCAAAGGCCACGCCTGCAGGTGGACCGTGCATGGTCTGTTGCGAGCACCGGCAAGCCCTCGGGCTCTGCTTCTAATGATGGGCCCTGCACCCCTCTGCCTCAGGTCGGGGCATCTCCCCTCCGTAAAGGGACCAGCACGGGAGGAGGTGGGGCAACAGTGGCCAACACGGGCCTCCCCAGGGCCCGTCCTGGGCCAAGCACTTAACCCATACCCGCCCAATCAGTTCTCAGAACAACTTAAGTTACAGAAGGGAAACCGAGGCTCGCAGAGCTCACGCACACAGCTTCTTGGTGGAACCCCAGGACGGTCGGCAGAAAAATGTCCTGCCAAAGACGTCCACGTCCCAGTCCCCGTAAGAGTTCTGTGAGTGTGAGTTACACCTGTTTTCTGCATGGGCTCCCCGAGTCCGCCCACACATCCCCCGTCCTGGCAGTGGGGACCACCTGGCCGTGAGGTCGGGCTGAGAGTGGTACCTGTCTCTGCTCGTTCCACAAGGGTCCCAGGAAGACAATGAATAATCACCTTCAGGCACTTTAAGTTTGTGAATAATGTGAATATGGACATGGGTGGAGGAGCTCCAGCGTGGAATCCCAGACCTTCCACCACCCGCCCATGGGAACCTGAGCAAGATGCTCAGCGCCCCTCAGCCTCAGCCCCCTCGCCCTCAACATGAGCAGGAAAGTAACACCCCCTCAGGGTTGCTATGAGCAGGAGAAGGCATCTCGTGGAGCCACTCGGTCTAGCACATGGCACGTGGGGAATCTGCATGGGGAACCAGTGCCTCTTCTTCAGAGTCCAACATAATAGGAATCACTCCGGTGAGCTGCGTGGTCCCAACTGAGAACTCACCGTGAGAGGAAAGGGAGGGCGGGGTGGTGTCCCTGCTCCCCACCACAAAGCAGAGGTTGTGGGGGCACTGGTTCTAACAGAGCTGGAAGCCCCCTGACCAGCCATGTGGGCACAGAGCAGGATTTGGGCAAGTGGGTGAGCTTGGAATTATATATGGCTGTAAGGACCCTGAGCCACTGTGGTCCCCACGGCAGGCGCTGGCGGGAGTGCTGCAAGGGGCTCATAGACCCTCTGGGCCTGGGTGAGCCCCGTGTACCTCGGATATTCAGGAGGGAGTGAGCTCAGCTGATAAGTCTCAAGAGGAACATACTATACTTCCCGAACTGGGTTGAATTGTGCCCCCACCCCCACCCCCGCTCCCAATATATCCACCTGCAACTTTAGAATGTGACCTTACTTGGAATAGGGTCTTTGCAGATGTAATTAAGGTAAGAATCTCAAGATGAGATTATTCTGGATTTAGGGTGGGCCTTAAACCCAAAGAGCGGTGTCCTTGTAAGAGAAAGGAGAGGGAAGACTTGAGGCAGAGATACAGAGAGAAGACCATGTGAAGATGGAGGCAGAGATGCGGGTGATGCGTCTACAAGCCAAGGACAGCCGGAGCCACGAGAAGCTGGGAGAAGCCTGGAACGGATTCTCCCTCAGAGCTCCAGAAGGAACCAGCCCTGCCCCCATCTTGACTTCAGATTTCTGGTCTCCTGAACCATAAGAAAATAAATCTCCATTGTTTTAAGCCAAAGCCGTGCTATTTATGGTGATTTGTTTTGACAGCCCCAGGAAACTAAAGCAATTGATGGAAAACCCAAGAATTGTGACCACATTTGTGCCCCATATTGATCAAAGGATGGCCCAGGTTTCATTCCCATGGGTTATTCTTATTAACATTTCTGCTTCTATCATGATTACAGCAATAAGGTCTTGTTTGCTTTCTCTACTTGACCTTTGTAGGGTGAAATCACACGTCTTCCGAAGTCTCGCAAGACAAATTTCCTCACCGATAACAAATCTCTGTCTTCTGAATAAAGCTTGGGAGGAGTTCTCCACCCGGGCTCCTATGTACTCAGTTAACACGGTGGGAGGAGGCGGAGGGAGAACCACCTGGTATGTTGGCAAAGGTAAGTGTCCACAGTTCTCCTTTGTGCTTCATTTCTCTCCTGAGAAAGTATGCAATTTCATGTTGTCCCAAGATAAATGGGACCATGACTCATGACCCACAACTGCTCAGCTGACTGTGTTTCCAGCAGTTGACTCACACTCCCTGACCAGGATCTGTGGGCATCCCAAGGGAACAGGACACTGGGACACTGGACAGGAGCATGTCATTGTGGGCGTGTACCCCAGCCATCTCAGTTCTGGGCTCCCTGGACACAGACTCTTGATTTCAGACCACTGACCTCCATCCTCTGTGGCCCCCCATCCTGACGTCCAGCACATTTTTCCATCAGGAAAGCTCTCTTCGGAGTTGGGCAGACAAACTGGTTGGATCATCTCTGTTCAAAGGAGAAACAACCACTCTCAGCTGGATGGGAGCAGTAGTCCCAGGAAACGTCGATCTCATCAGGGCTTACCTCCCTGAGGGACGCAAAGGATCTCCCAGAGAAAGGTCAAGCCATCGGTTGTTTGCAAGCTCAGAGCAGGGAGCGCCTTCCCAACCAGCGCCCTCAGACCTCAAAACTACCCTGGACTGTGGCAATGTGATTCTAGACCAGGGGCCAGCAAACTCTTTCTATAAAAGGCCGAATAGTAAATGTCATAGGCCAGTGGTCTCTGTCACAACCCCTCAACTCTGCCCCAGTTGTGTGAAAGCAGCCCCCAGGCAATAGGAAAGAAATGGTCTTGGCAGTGTTCCAGTAAAATTTCATTTACAAAAACAGGCAAAGGTCAGATTTGGCATGTGGGCCGCACTTTACCTGCTCTTGGTCTGGACCACGGGGAGGGTGCCCTTCAGAACATCACTCCATGAGTATTCCCATGCCTCCTGACACATCTAGAGGCGACAAGCTTGCCTGTCCATGCGGGTTGTGTCACCAAGTATCATTAATGACAATTAACAGAAGAACACCACCATTACAATTTCTCTCTGCTTCTCTATCAATATTTGTTTCAGAGTGTTACGTGTAGCATGTTATGTGTGCCATGTGATAAACACGCCAAGGATTCTGCCAGGTCACACCTGCAGCTGGTCTCGCACCAGGATTCTGCTCCTGTAAGGGGCCTCGTTTCCTACACTCTGCCCACACTCCAAGCCGCCGTATTCCTTGGGGAGGAGAACGGGGCCTTCATTCATTTAGGAGGAGCCTCACAATTCCTTCTTGTATCTGCAGAATATTTGGAAGTTCTATCCTGTGTGGCTTTTCTGGTGTTTTTGTGACCTTCAGAGGCCAGGACTTGACTTTTCCCATGGAGAAACGGAGCCTGCAGAACTCAGCAGCGGGTGGGAAGAGAATGTTCCCGAGCTCTTCAGGCAGCTGGAGATGCCCAGTATCTTCCAGCTTGTAAAGAAATGGCTGCTAGGAGGATCCCGTCACAGCCAGCTGGCCAGCCTGGGAAGCGCTGTCTTTCTTAGACAACGTTGAGACTCTCATTCTCCACCTAGGGACCCTGAGCAGGCAGGTGGCACTGGCTGGGGTGACCTCACCACAACAAGCTCCAGGCAGGACAAAGCTCTTTGTCCCCACAGGCCAGAGACCCCCTTCAACCACCGAGAGGCGCCAGGTGGCCAGGCCTGGGGAAGCCCCTTTCATCTCCAGGTGACACCGGCAGAGATAAAGTGGCACCAGTGGGAACCCCAGTGGCACCAGACAAACCCAGTTGACCAAAGTAGAACCTCGAAGTCTCTGAAATCAAATTACCATCTGAACGAAAGCCCACAAAGTAGGTCAAGACCTGCCCAGTGAACCTGAACAGGGTGACCTCCTGCTGAAATGGAAGACATTTTAGGACCCGGCATCTCCCAATGTAATAGCTCGAATTTCCAGAGCATGATTGACAGTTACTCATCATACCAAGAACCAGGAAAATCACAACTTTAATGAGAAGAGAACGTCGACTGAGGCCAACACCGATATGAATCAGATATTGGCATTATCTGACACGGATGGTAAAGCAGGCATCATAAAAATGTGTCACCAAGCAATTACGAATTCTCTTGAAATAAATGAAAGCTACAGAACAACCGAGAATCCCAGACATACCATTGAAGGCAAGTGGCCCGGCCAGCTTCATGAGGGCGATGTCATTGCCTAACCTCTTTGGCTTGTACTTGCTGTGGTAGATGATTTTTTCCACCAGATGGGAGGGGGCTGGACTGTCCAGCAGGGAAACCAGGCCCACCTGGATGGTCCAGGACTTGGGGAGATACAGGCTGCAATGAGAAGACCAAGAGTTGAGGCGGGGAAAACCCAAGCACCTTAATCCACAGACCTCAGGTGTCCCTGGAGCCAGGGTCAGAGAGACGACGGGAGACGTCCCACTGCCCCGCTTGCTTGTTCTTGGATCTGACCTCGACTCCCACGCCCTGCAGAAGTGCAGGCCCACCCCATGCATTTCCTAGACAGCTCTTGCTCTCTGCACCTCTGAGGCCACCTTCGCATCCTTTGAGAATGGAGCTCAACTTGGCTGACTGGGAGGGGGTCCATCAAGGCCCCTCCTCCATCAGACAGCAACCAAAATAGTGGGAGGTAAAAATAACAGGGAGAATTAACCTCTGTATTTGGAAGCATCTTCTGTGGTTTTCTCCTATGCTAACCTCCTGTCTAGACTGCCTTGGGGAGACTCGATGACCTGCCCCTGACCCTGCGCCATCTCTCGCCCTCTCTGCCACAACACCGTCCATCGTAATTAGCTCCAGGGAGGTCTAAGGCCTTTGTGCTGGCGTGTTTCCTCCTGCACGAGAGCTTCCTTCCTCCTCTTCCTATCTTTCCTATAAGACTTGTAGGTCTGAAATCCTTAAAATGAGCTCAGGGTCCCCAATCACACCCAGCCGACAGTGATGGATCCATGGTGAGGAGGACGGGGGCGTCCCTCCATGTGGATGTTTGTGATGATCTGGTCTATTTTTGCCTGCTTCCTGGACCTGCTGCTGATCGCCCAAACCAGACTGGACAGGGGTCTGCAGAAGAGGAGAAGCCACATCCAGGAGGTCAGGAGCACTCACTCATAAACACAGTGGGCAGCGGTGACAATCCACACGGGGGTGATGACAGAGCCCCCGCACAAGTGGTAGCCCTGGAACTGAAGGCTGGCCTGCCAGGGCCACTGTGCGAGCGAGGACATGTTTCCACCCACGATGCGTGAGCTGTAGCCCATTCTCAGACCGCAGGCTGCAGAGGGAAAACAAGGGTTGGGGGGCGGTCCCACAGACCTCTCCTCCCCCTCACACCCTGCCGCCCTCTCAGAGCTCACAGCCCAGGAGAGAGCACTGAAGAGGGAGCACGGGGAGAGGGGTGGGGGCAGGTCCCCCAAGATGTGGGAAGAGTGGGGTGTCGTGGGGGTGCAGTGGGAAGAGCCAGTCAGAGCAAAGAACCCAGTGCAGGCAGCACCGTCCTCATGATGCTCCTGTCCCCAGGATGAGGACAACACACCAGGAGCATGGGGACCTTCCACAGCCCCCTCCACACTAAGTCAGGGACTGGCGGTCATGTTCCGGACTTCTTCAGGCACAACCCTGCAACAGGAACCTCCCCCCGCCAGCAACAAGGAGCGCCTGGCCGGGGAGGAGGGGGCCTGGGGCACTGAGCCCTCTGTGTACACTTTTCCAGTGGAGAGGAGGAGAAAGTGACTGGTGAGGCAGGCTACTGGAGCCACCACAAAGTGACAGGACATCATGGACCATGGTCCTGTCTGATGCCGAGGAGTCGCTCCTGGGTTCCTCCCCCCACCCTACAGGTGAGACCTGGCTGACACTGCTCCCCTCCCCCATCAGGTGGGGTCCACAGAGTCCCCACCTGGCACCTATGTGGAAGGGAGTCCCAGCAGTCCAAGGGGGGAGGGGGAGGCAGGAGTCTGTGAGTGAGTGCTGGCTTCCACTTATCTCCGCGTTTCTAACTTACCTGTGCACTTCAGGGTAACCACGTGACCCGAGGCACACCCCTCCCTGGATTGGGAAAAAACAGGGCTTAATGACAACTACTCGAGGCTTGAGAAATGAACACTTTGTTTTTACTTCATGTCAGAGTAAAAGAAAAATAAACTCTATTCTCCTGCTCTTGAATACAGATTACAGTTTTAGTCTATGCAAAGAAAACCGTGAGAGTGAGGTCTCACAGTTCATTAGAAAACCCTTGACCTCAGAGAAGTATCATGCATGTGACAGGCTGTGGAGTGTTTCGAAGCTTTGTGCAGCTAACGTAAGAGATGCACAGTGAGCTATGTTATACGAACACACACTGGTGTCATTTGCATGTCAGTTTCACCCTGATGTTCTGCACTGGCCCCTGGGGGACACGGAGGGCCCACCAAACAGCATGGCAGCTCTCCTGGCACGAAGTCCTTGCAGCCTGGGACACACACACCTCGGAGAGGACTCCTCCCCAGGGCACAGATGTGATTGCCCTGGAACAGACAGCACTCTCCCTGCAGGGGTGGGAGCCAGGGCACGTGCTTTTCTTACAATTCACCCCCGGACTCCTTTGTAACTCTTCCTGCGTTTAGAGCCCCAGTCCTGTCATGCAATCAGGCAAGAAAAAGCTACTGTCACCAGACTGAGGTTTTAGGATCCAAGGGATGAGTTGTCCCTACAGACTGCACGTGGGTCCAGCGGGGGGGAATGTCAATGACACGACGGACAGGCTGACAAGCTGTTGTTTCCCAGAGCAGCAAACAGCCTCCTCTTGGGGTTGGGTCCAAGGTGTCAGACGGGCACATGGAACTCGGGCTCAGAATCTCCGACCCTGTCTCCACTCGCCCGACAGGTGACTACTCTGAGCTTCAGGCGCCTGACTGTCATTTAAGGACACCTCATTCTACCCGCCTCATGAGCCATTGAGTGAAGCATGCAATATAAATGGTGAGAATGACAGTGCTTTGTACACAAGAACAATACGTTTCTTCTTTTTCCCTTCCTCCCTCCCTTCCTTCCTTTCCCCAAACACATCTGGAGCGCCCACTATGTGAGAGGCACAGTCCAGCATTTATGACACGCACATCACTTTTACCCTCCTTGCTCCCTTTCTCTCTTGGGCCAGATTTTCCTGGCTTGGGGTTAAGTCCTAGCACCCCAGCCTGGTGCATGCACCCCGTCTAACCAAGGTGGCCACGCCGCACCTTGCACTTGGAGGCAACACTCCCAGGCCTCCTGAGTCCTTGTGGGGCTGCGCCAACTCTGCAAACCCAGAGGGCGACCTGACCCAAGCATGGACAGCAGCACCACACAGCCGCTTACCTCACGTACACCGAGTGGTGCAAAGCCGTCACTTTGTCATCCGGCAAGAGGTGATTGATGGAAGCAAAGTCCTCTCGGAACTGCTCCTCGAGCGAGTCCACTCGGAGGGCGTCTGAACTCACGTAGCTGCCAGTGCGTTAGAAACACAAACCCCGACATGGGAAATTGACTCCCTGCTTCAGATCAACCTGTGCTCAAGTCACAGTATTACAGGGATCACACGAGGGGGATGTCATTTTGTCCCCTCCCCATCCCCGCCCAAACCATGAATGGCTTCCTTTTGCCAATTTAGCAAGGGATTCCAGACCTGGCATTGTCCCGGATGGTGGACCTCTTGGCCCCCATCCTGAACCCCCGCCCACCCTCCATGGCCTTTGGGCACACGGGAGGGAAGACCACTTTCTGATATAGTTGGTGGGGCTCCTTGACACTTTAGCTGGACTGAGCTTTGCTTGGCCTGAAACAAGCCCCCGAGGGGACCAAACACAGAACTTGGGGGGGTGTCTTCAGTTGGGTACCAAAGTGATGATGCTGACCTCCCCAAGGACAACAGGCCAGGGAGGATGAAGGACTTTCTCAGTCTGCCTAGAGCTGGCATGGGTTGCCATTGGAGACAATGACCTTCGCAGCCCTCCGGGGTGTTGCTCAACCCACTCACAGGGCAGGCGCCCAGGGAAAGGGCCGATTGTTGCCGGGATGGAGATCCTGAGGCAGGTGGGCTGGGTTACAAGGGGGGCGGCGTGAAATGCAAAGGGACCCCAAATGCTGCAGCTGGGGCCCCACAAATTGTCAAAGTCTCTAAGAGGTAGTAACAACCACACCCACAAACTCGCAGGGCGTCCCTCTGTGCCAGGCTCACGTCCACATGCTCCAGAGCCGTTTCAACCTCTCAACGACCCCTCAGAGCCGCTCTCTTATGATCCCCATTTTTGAGCCATACTTTATGTAACCAGTCTGTGTACTCACTGGCTCGTGAACCCAGGCAATCTGACTTAATGGTCTACCCTTTTTTTTAATCACAGAGATCTGACGTAGGATACAGAGAAGAGAAGATCAAAGAAGGGCTTTAAAGAGAGAAGCAGAACAAATACGCAAAAAAGAATACAGAAATAAATTTTAGAATTGAAGCAAAGACAGGGAAGAAAAGAACAAGTTCAGAGTAAAGAAAATGGGCAACGTGGAGGAGACAGCCTAGAAACACTGCGTTCGCCAGAGTTCCGCTTGGAGGGAGCACGTGAGGGAGGAAGGACGGCCTCACCAAGTGGCCGGGGTGGACAGAGGTCTGCGGGCTGCCCAGGAAGAGCGGGTGCAGAGGGAAGGGGTCAGCTGGGTCCTTCCACAGAGGAGACGGGAGGCCTTGGGATTCCGGGAAGGTGGTGCTCCAGGAGGAAGAAAGAGGGGGGTCGGGAAGAGAAAGGGACGCCCCCTAGTGGGCCCAAGGCAGGGACTCCATATGGAAGAGGCAGGCCGAGTGGGGATGTTTCCAGCTGTTTGACTAGTTGGGGAAGTGGAGGGGAGTGTGTGTGCGTGTGTGTCATGTGTCTGTGTGATGTGATGTTTGTAGTGTGTCTGTGTGCATGATGTGGTGTACATAGTGTGTGGTATCTGTTTGTGGGATGTGCATAAGTGGTGTGTGTATGATATGTGTTTGTGAGTGATGTGGGGTGTGTGTGGTGTGTGTGTGTCTATGTGGTATGTGTGTGTGGTGTACGTGGTATGTTTGTGGTGTGTGTAATGTGGTGCATGTGTGTGTGAGTGGCGTGGTGCAGCGTGTGGAAATCTAGCTGATCTCTGGATCCGGGCTGTCACAAGCGGGGAAGGAGGGAGGTCCCGGGGCTGCGGCTGGAGGCCACTCTGGGCTTCCCTGGCTGTGGAGAGAGGGGCTGAGAACGTGCCGCCCCAAACTGCAAATGGAGACCCCGTGGGTTCCAAGCACGGCCTGCACACCCGTTTCCTCAGGCACAGACAGCTCCTTCCCGACAGGGGCTCGGGGACTCAGAGAGCCTGCCTGCTCTCAACTCTGAGAATCGAGAGCAAAGGGGCACAGGGGTGACATTCTGGGCCCACGGAAGACGGCAGCGGTGGGCAGTTGCAAGAAGGGCCGGGGGAGCGGAGGGGCCCACATCAGGGCGAACTGTGTCACCTGAAGCAAAAAGTCTCGTAGACGACACCAAATGCTGAAAGCAAAGACTCCACTACCACAGTCCTTTCTCCTACACGTTGCTCAACAGCTGTTTTGAATGATTGGGTTTTCACTGAATTGCTGACTTTCCAGACTCGGTTTGAACATCAGTGTGACCACCAGCAGCACGCAGGGACTGCCGGGAAGCTGCTTGGAGCCGCAGCCTGAGGAACCAGGGGCTGAGTTTTCAGCTCCGAAGCTCTTTCTTGCATGTTTGCATCGAGGGTCCTGTCCTGGCCCTGAGACACCCCGAAACGTGCCATTTCCCAAGTGACCTTGAGCAAGTCACTTAGCACCCAGGCCTTGGTTTGCACACCCCTAGAGTGCGGATGACGTCAGCATCACAGGGTCACCATGAGGATGCCACGTGATGACTGACGAGTTGAAGCATCTGTAAGGGCCCCACTCCACGGTGGGTGTCTCTCTTCATTATCACATTATCACTATTAATGCTTTACCCACCAGCTGGAAAGGCTCTTTAAATTACCTTGGAAAGCCCAGCTGGGCACAGGCGACATTAGCGTGGTGAGCTTTCCAGTCGTCAGAGCACACGGTCCTCCAGGCAGCAGCTGTGAACACCTGGAGCACGGCGTTCTGACCGCTCACGCGGACTGGCCGACGCCCAGGAAGAACAGGCCGTTACTGGCCAGCAGGGCGGGAGACCGCTGGCAGAGTTCTCTGCAGTCTGCCCACAGCCCCCGTCTGCTGAACCTGACCTGCTCCTCGCCCACGGTGCCCCCACCCGCGACGGGCCGCAGCTGTTCTCACTGTCCGGACGCCCTGAGCTCTCTTAGGGGGTCTCTTATTGCTTATGTAGTCTCCTGGATCGACTTTAAGCTCCATGTAGTGGCCTTCCCTTAACACCCAGCCCAGTACCTCCTGGGGTGAGTGGACCCCAGATGAAGACTCGACTTGACAAAGGCACTGACTTGGACCCGTTTCACAGATGGGAAAGTCAGGGCTGGGTTGTGCTGACTTCCTCCTGCCTCCTGTGAAAAGGGATGTCCTTACCACATCGGTACTCATCCTCCGCATCTTTGCAGTCTGAGACCCCGTCGCAGCGAGCTGTCAGTTCAATACACTTAAAAGATGACCGGCACCTGTACTTCCCAGAGCAGTCGAAGTGGACTGCGGGCAGGAGAAGACGGGAGTGTTAAGGAAGGGCTTCTTCAGTGGACAACATGAACAGCCGTCCACCTGCCACATGGCCCTGAGCTTGCCCGTTAATAACGAAACTTGCATTGAAATTGCTCCTTTGTCAGTAGCTTGTTTCCCTCAGCCGACTTTCCCTTCCAGATTCCAGGGGGTGGGGCTGCTGCACCCCTCTTTGTCTCACTAAGTGGCCTTGAGCCACAACTGAAGGTGAATTCAGACTCTGGAGGGCTCAAGGTCAAGAGAGAAAATGCATGGCTGTGGACTGACTGGTTGAGCCGGCTGAGCGAGGAGCTCTGAGTGAGGACTCGCCCCCCCCCCCCCATCTACCTCCTGTTTTCTCTGACTCTGGGAACTGTGGACCACACAGCCGAGCAGGTGGAGCTTTACACTGATCTGTGATCCACTTATTTGAAAGAGAAGATGAGAAATTGCTCCCTATTAGATGCCATTCAAATAACTCACTTTCTCAAAAGCCACATGCACCTTTCTTTAAAAATAGCAGGCGTGCTTGGCCGTGCATGAATGGCCTCCTTGTTTTCTCCAGCCAGCTCCACACCCCCCTCCTGCCCTCGGGATTCTATTTCATCAGCTGCCTTTGGACACTTCCAACGGCAGCTTCCTTGGTGACAAAGCCCCAAGCACAGCCAACGGCCCCTGCTGGGCTCCACGCTGGCTTTACCTTCATGCAGGCAAATAAAACTCAAAGTCGGCAAACCCAAGGATGCGCGCCTCCAGTAATTAAGGCTGGGTGGATGCACCATGCTGGTGTGAGGGGGGGAGCTCATGAAAGCTTAAATGCCTGAAGAGGCATTTGAGAGCCTACTAAATAATGAATTGTACTCACTGCCCAGACCGATGGCCAGTGCTAATATCAAGGCAATTATCCCAATGACGATGATTGGAAAGAACTTCAATGGCAGCAGTGACAGGATCTGCGCAGCAACCGCGTCTGCGTCTGCAAACCAAGGGGGGGACGGAAGAGCAAAAAGCCACTTGGGGCGAATTTGAATAAAATACAACTTAAAACCTAACTATGCATTCCCCCTGCCCTCAAGGCAGAGAATGTTCCAGCCCAAAGAGAGGGGCCTTAATTAGAGAAAGGGCCACTCACCACAGGGAACATTCTCTGGAAGTTCAGCCCCACGGTCTCCAGCTCTGACCCAGGTCTGTCCATCCTGGGCTGGAGACTGGTGATATGGGTTGAATTGTGTCCCCCCGAAAAGATATGTTGGAGTTCAAACCCCTAGTCCTTCTGAATATCATCTTATTTGGAAATAGAGTCTTTACAGAGGTAATCGAGTTAAAATGAGGTCTTTAGGGTGGGCCCTAATCCAACATGACTGGTGTCCTTATGAAAAGAGGAAATTCGGACACAGAGACAGACCCCCAGAAAGGGAAGGCAACATGAAGAGACGCAGGCAGACACTATGTGAAGATAAAGGCAGAGATTGTGTGATTCATCTACAAGCCAAGGCTTATCAGCAAGCCACCAGAAGCCAGGAAGAAGCAAGGGTCCCCGCAGCTTTCAGAGGGAGCAGGGCCCCGTCCACACCTTGACTTCAGACTTCCAACATCCAGAGTGGTGAGACAGTAGATTTCTGTTGTTTGAAGGAACCTAGTTTGCGGTGCTTTGTTTCAGTGGCCCTAGGAAACCAATACGAAGGGGATAGAACCCCTACTGCCAAGGACGTTCCCTTACAGAGGAGGGTGACTGCAAAACCCAAACAGGGGGCCTGCAGGAGAGGGTGAGTGGGGCCTCTGCGAAGCTCACCAGATGGTGTGTGTAGCAGACCATGCTCCATGAGTGCTATGCCCAGAGATGCTCACGGCCTTTGCTCCAGACCATCTCTTCCCGGACACTGAGAGAGCAAATAGCCTCAGAAGATAGAAACAGTGTCTTTCTCCAGAGCAAGGGGCAGGTTAACTTACTGTCTGGCTTAATAAATATAATGTCCTCCTTTGGGGCAAAGTTCGTACAGGTCTGCTTACAGCCCATTATAAAAGATTTGGGTTCCCTTAGCTCTGAGCTCCTTAGCTATGATGCAAGCCCACTGTGCGTGCAACATACACCTGGCTGCTCCACATCGCCTCCGTGGGACTTGGGGGCGAGGTAACCAACTCAAGCAGGATGTGCATGCCGCTTGTGCTGTGACTAATAAAGTCCTTTTTCTCTGACCCGGGAGTCTCACGTTTTCTGTCAGCATCCATGGACCTGTAGCAGGGTGCCTTGTTAGCTTGCAAGTAAGGTAAAACCCAAGACCCTCCTCAGTTCTTTCCTAAAGAACCAGACCAATCGAGTGGAAAAGACGATGCAAAGAGAATTAAGATACCCACAAGTACAAGCCTCTCAGGGCAACCAGGAGAATTTCCATTGGCGCCCTTTCCTCTCAGGGACAACAGGCCATTTCATGCAAATTCTCTCATCAGTCCTGAAAATACGTCTATGCCAAAGTTGTCTCCACTTCAAGTGAGGAAGTTAGGAACACAGGAAGGGGAGGAAGCCACCACGCGTCACACGATTACGCGGGACAGAGACTGCCCTGCCTCTCCTCTCCTGGTCTTGGAGACACTGATCCCAGGGCCCCCCCCAGGTAAAAGCCAAAAGAACCTCTCCCTGCCTGTCTCTGGAACTTCCCCTTCTGGCAAGAGCGTGATTATGAAATGGTCACTATCATTCGAAGCCACCTAACAAAGAAGAGAATTTGAAGACAAAAATGGAAACATAGAGGTGACACTGACACGGGAGGGAAAGGAGGAAAGAGGAACAGAAGGAAAATGATAGAGAGAAAAGGGAAAGAGCACAGGGAAATAAGGAGCTGCATTGCACACCCGGTGACCTCAAGGATGCCGAGCCAGAAAGGAGGCGAGACAAAGGGCAAGTCCTGGCTCTGGCTGGAGGAGCAAGTGTTCCCTGGCGGCTATGTTCTAGCACCTAGACCAGCACTGACACATGGAGGTCCTCAACAAATGTTAGTCGGTTGAATGGATGAATGAAGGACAGCATGATAATGAATGCTGTTTCATCTCAGGCTTGGGGACTAATCTTTTCAGGGCCACCAACTCATGGTCTTGAGTTAACAGAGCAGACTCCTCTTCTCCACGCTCCTCCCCCCCCCGAAGCCTGCGCCAAACTAATACCTCTCCCCACAGAGACGCAGCTCTCCGTTCACACTCCAAAATCAGCAGGAGCCCCAAGAATGACCTCTTGTCATTCCAGTTGTTCTGTATCTAAGAGTTAGATTGAGCAAATGGGGCCAAATTGTAGATTCAAAGATTCTTGTCCAATTAGAAACTTTGTATCAGTTCACATTTGCCCCTTGACAGCTCCTCGGCCACCTGGCCCTGTGGGCGCTGCCAGGATCCCCCCTCCTTGTTCTGGAATAAAAAGCAAAATGCATAGCATCTCTCCAAAGAAGGAAGGCAAATGATAAACAAACACAGGAAATCTTCAGGCTCTCTGGAAATGAAAAAAATGCTAATTAGACCTAACTACATATCAACTTAACAATGATGCTATTATTATTATTACTATACCCACTGCAGTCCAAAGTGAAAGGAAAGGGGCCCCCACTTTCAGTCAAGAGGAGTATACATTGTATAAACTCTTTGAGAGTCAAATTGGAAATACGTACCGAAAAGCTTAAAAGTGGATGGAATTATTCACCTACTAACTCCACTACTAAGAATTTACTCTAAGATGCCATCACAGATGTACACAAATTTCTACCTACAAGGACACTTAGAGGAGTGGCGTTTATAATACTGATGCATGTTGTAATACCCCATACATGCAGCCTGATGACCGGCAGAATGAACTGATAAAATACCAAATGACACAGAAATACTGAAATTATAGAGAAAGGGAGTTGGCAAACTCTTTCTGTCAAGGACCAGATAATAATTTTTTTAAACTTTATGGGCCATGTGGTTTCCATCACAAGTGCTCAACCCTACTATGGGATGAAAGCAGCCTCAGACAATATGTAAATAGACGGATATGTTTGTGTTCCAATAAAACTTTATTTATAAAAACAAGCAGTGGGCCAGATTTGGCCCTTGGGCCATAGCTGGCCAACCCTTGAAGAATATTTAGTTATTTAAGGCCACAGAAAGATGAACGTGATATTGTTTAGTTTAAAAAAATAAAAAAGGCTTCAAAATAGTACAAATAGTATATGTCACTCCCAAAGGGAAATAATAATGTAAATGTTGATTAAAAAAATGCAAGAAATTCAATAATAAAGTGCTAACAAGGTTATCTCTGAGTGATGGTAAAATTGTGGATAACTTTAAAAAAATCTTTTTGATTAACTGTATCTTCTAAATTTTTATAATGAACAATACGTTGCTCTGTTTAAACAGAAAACATTTTAAAAGCTTTTGTTCCTTCTGACTACTAGAAATTAATCATGAAGAAATAATCAAAAATTAGCAGAGAATGTGCGTAGTGTTGTTCATGTTCATACTATTTATATAATAATAATGGTAGAAACAACTATATGTCAAATGACGACGAGATGGCTGTGTAAATTACACATCTACCTGATGAGATGGAATGACGCTATAAAAACAAGGCATTGATAAAAAACCAAACAGCACGTGGAAAAATGCCTGTCTGTATGTGCCCTGTGCAAGAGCGCATACCTGTGGGCAAGGATGGGAAGAGAGTAAACTCAGATATAAAAACCAGGTAAGTTTTGCCGATCAGGTGATTGCAGAACACTTTTTAAATTTACATTTATGCTAATTTGGGGGGCCATATTTTTAAATTGTGTATCTTTTCCCACCCTTGAAACCTCTCCTCCCACTTCCTATTCTTTGCACATCAGTCGTCGAGGTGGTTTAAAAGGAATCATTAGGGTAGCCCAGATCCCGTGCTTTCTGGAACCTCAGCTGGAGCCCCCAGATGTCCCCCTACCCAGCCCTGGGGGTCTGACTTCCTGGGAGACCAATGAGCCACAGCTCACCTGACAGATCCTGATAGCCTCTTGCCAGAAAGATCCCAGCTGGTAGGTATTATGGAGTCCACTGCTTCTCCAGGCGTTCGTAACCTACTTACAAAACCCACCTGCCTCCCTTCACGGCTGGGAGCAACGCTGACACCCGCTGTTGGATTTCAGTCTAGGCATCCAGTGTCTTCAGTGATGTCCAGCTTATTTTAACTTTTCTGGAAGGACTGATGAGCACCAGTTCTCAGGACCTCCTGGAGGGCTCCGAGATTTCCTGGCCAGAATCGGACTCCTAATTCCCAAAGCAGTTGGGGCCTCCATTTTGAAAACCTCCATCCAGAGAATGCAAACCCCTGTCTCTAGGGAGCTGGCAAGAGTTGCCCCCTCTAACGTGCTCCTTCTCTCCCCGATTCTGTAAACCTAAGGAAGCGTGTGTGTCCAGCGGCATGTGTGAGGACTCCAGAGGAGATATTTCCTCAGAGGGACGCTCAGCCACGTTTGTTGTCTAGATCGGGGAGTGGGGAGAAATCACATGTGGTTCCACTTACCTGGCACAACAGGACTGATTTTCAAATCATCGAGGCCGAAAAGCGATCTGAAGGAGAAGGGGTCTTCCGCTGCCGGCGGGTCGTTCTCCCCCATGGTGACTATTTCAGGACCTCTGAGATTCGGCTCCACCTCCACCTCCACCTCCTGCGCCAGGGAGAACAGAAAGCCTTTGCTTCTCTACTTAAAGTTTCAGCATCAAACGCATCTTTCTCATGTTAAATCTTCTAAATTCGACAATCCACATAAAGCGCATTCGGTACTGAGTAATCAAATCTATTTGTCCGGTGAGAATGCACTTTTTTTCTGAGCCACTGCAGATAACAGAGGAATTTCTAGAGTTAGTGAAAAAACGTGCACTTAATTCTGCTAAAATAATGACTTTCCCATGGTTTGATCAACTTAAAATCAATTGAGTAACACATCTTTAGAGAGATGCCTTTTGACCATGGAGAAGTTACTGCATCCTTAATTTTCAGAAGATAGGTTATTTTCAAAGCGCTTTCCTTCTCTTTTTTGTCATTGCTCTTCGCCCATCTCACATAAACGAGACCCTTTGCCTGCACATGTGGTGCCCTACTGTGTACATAAGAAGTTTTGATACTCACATATTGTCTATGCCCCAAAAATGCAGATGGCGCCAGGGCGGGGACTCTCGCCCACAGTATTTGTAGCTTCCCGTAAACACAGCCCTTTCCTGGCTCACACAGGCATGACCTAATTACGGATGACAGTATCGGCGCCCTCTGGGTGCCCAGTCCCCCCCTACATCGCAAAGGGAGAAGTGGCTGGAGGCCGCTGGGCTGCACCAAAGCTACACTGGGGCTCTGTTTCCTCCAAGAGAATTCCACCCATCGCAACGCCCAAGAGGCCGGGAGCCTTTGGAAGTCACTCCCTGTGACTCTAAGAAGGGCCGAGGGAGCGAGCAATGGCCGAATGTTCCCAGCTAAATTCCACTTCACCCTCCCAGGTATCAGGCGTGAGTTCTCTAGGAATCTGCTTCTGCAAAGAGCTAAAATCTAGAGGTTCCAACAGGCACAGAAAACGTAGATACTTAGGTCACTCATTTTTATTTTCTTTCTGTTGTTTACTTGTTGTAACGTTTGAAATTCAAAAGAGAACTATTAAGTCATTTAAAACTTTGTCCTCACGCTGTTTCCCGTGGTCACAGGAAAATCTAAGCAAGAATTATGCACTAAAAACGCTTATTTCATTTCCATCGCAAGAATTCCAGCTTTAAAGAATATCTTAGAAAATTAATAAATTCGCATTCAGCATTTTTGACTTCGATTCTTGCTGACGCTTGTTGCTTACTATCAGCATGTGGCAAACTACACAGCTTAACTTTATAACAAGAATAAGAACACACGGTAACACGCTTTCCGAAACAGGGAACCTCGATAAAGAAGCCCCTTCCCCAACAGGCCGTGGTTGGTGGGTTCCACAACACAGAGAAATGTTGAGAAGTCGACTTTTAGAAGCGTCTTCTCTCCCTCAGCCCACTTTACTCACCATTTCTGGAACCGCCATCCTTAAAAGCAGAAATAATTTCCTTTTTCATTATAAAAGCCAGCGTGATGGGGAGCAGGCTGCCAACAGGTTAGTCCGATTGGGAAATATTTCCACCAAGTCACTCAGCCTTGTCGACTCACTCATCGCAGCAAATGGCATTATCGCGGCCGTCCGCGTAACCCGATCGGGCAGCGGCTATCAAGTAGCCTTGGTGGTATGACTACAGAGACCAGGAGGGAAAAAATGTGGCTTGCCTTTAATTAGTAAGTGAGGTGAGCAAACCTTTGCAGAAACTTCTCATAAGAGAGTCTTTGGAACACAGGCGTTCCTTTGATTTAAAAGAACAGAGAAGTCCTGGCCACTGCCGAGCCAGCGCACCAAGAGGGGCAGGTGAGATGCTTTGCCGGGGGTTTCTACCCCTCCATGTGACTGAGACCACGTTTAGACCGGCAGCTGCTCTGCAGACAAAAGACGGGGAACCTGACGTGCTGTCCCGCGAGCATTCTAGACAGATACCTCACACTCCATTCTGCAGGGGCCTCTGCGTCCCAAGAGGTTTCCGCACACAATGCAGCTGAAAGATGTTTCATCGGGAGAGAAGATCTCTGCCGCTGTGGGCACAGGGACTGGGAGCCCCCTTGGAAGGCTGGGGGAGCAGAGCTCAATGTGAATCCTGCATTCATTTCTTCAGCAAATATTTATGGGCCATCTGCCATGATGCTCAGGCACCCAGACTCAGAGCAGATGGCAGAGGGGACAAAGCACTCAGCTGTTGTCTCAGGTGATGACAAACGCCAGGAAGAGATGAGGCCGGGGGAGGCCTGGAGAATGAAGGGACAGGGCGGTGGAGGAGGGAAGACCTCCAGGAAGAAGTGACGTTTTAGTCAAGACCGTGATGATGGGATAAAGTGGGTCTTGTGAGCTAAGAGTGGAGGTTGTTCCAAAGGCCTGGAAAAGAAGATGAGCTGAAGGTGTTTGAGGACCCCAAGAAAGCCTATGTCCCTGGGGAGGCCGATGGGCAGATCACAGAGGGCCCAGGCCATTGGAAGGACTCTGGGTGGGTTTCCGCGTGATAGAAAGCCACGGGGCAGCTGTGCAGGGCAAAGTTGGGATCTATGTGTGTGTACAGAGCATAGGGGCAGGATGGATGCACAGAGAGCTGAGAGGAGGCTACTGAAAACCTGCGCCACCACGGCCGCGACTTGTACCAGGGCGCTAGCGGCGCAGATGGAGATCGAGGCTGGATTTGGAGTTGATTTTGGAGACGAAGTTGGCAGGATTTGCCAATGGCAACAACAACTAAAGAGAGATATTGGGCCAATCGTGGTTTAATTCAGCCTTGTTTTCCTGCCTCCCACACCTGCCCTTGCACCTGTCAATGTCTGTTGGATGTGACACCAGCTATTCTTCAGACTCACACATGCCTCCTCCATGTCTCCCTAACCACTCCCTCCTGCCCCGGAACCAAGATTTGCCCTCAAAGACGGTGACAGCTAACTCAGAATCTGATTCTTTCTTTGCTCTTTTGAATTCCTCCAAGGAAAAAGATATTATTTAAAAATAAAATTAACTTACATTAAAAGGTGAAATATTGAAACCTTTTCCTCTGAGATGCAGAACAATCAAGGAGATGCACCGGGTAGATATAGACCACATCGAGTCAACGTTTGGAGCCCAAGCCAGGACAATAAACTGCTCCCCCCAAAAAAAGAGAAAGAGAGAAAAGAAAAAAGGAAGAAGGAGAAAAAGAAAGAGAAATAAATTTTGAAAGAAAAGAGTATGTACTGCTAAGAAAGAAATACAACTATCATTATTCACAGACAAAATTATTTTTGTTCACAGAATATCTTTAAAATTCTCAAGATAAGTTATTGGAACTAATAAGTAAGTCAAGATTTTTGGATGTAAGTTTAATGTAAAATAATATGAAATCAATAGTATTTTGATTTACCAATAACAAAAAGTACTAACATGAAATTTCAAAAAGATCTCATTTACAGTGGCATCAAAAATGATCAAAAACCTCAGAACGACCTAATAAATACTGCAAGACCTCTCCACAGAAAATTATGTAACAGAAGCAAAGGAAAATAAAAAAGACCTGGCAACTCTAGGCCAGGAAATTTGACAACTTAGATAAAATGGTCAAATTCCTTGAAAAACAATTTAATAAAACAGATACAAGGAGAATACTCCTGTATCTGTTAAATAAATTAAATCTATAATTAAAAACTTCCCAACAAAGAAAATTCTAGATCCAGGTGACTTCATTGATAAATCTTTTCAAACGTTTAGGAAAGAAATTATACCAATCTTACAAAAACTCAGAGAACTGGGAGGCAAAGAATACTTCCCAACCCATTTATGAGGCCAGCATAGCGCTGACACTTAGGGTGACCAGCTGTCCTTGTTCGCCTGGGACTGGGGGATTCCTGGGGGGTTCCTGGGATGGGAACTTTCAGCACTAAGACCAGGAAAGTCAGAGGAAAATCAGAATGAGTTAGTCACTCTGCTGACACCAAAATCTGAAAAAGAAAATGAGAAGAAAGAGAAACAATCAGCCAAGCTCATTCACAAACATGAATGCAAAAATTCTAAACAAAGTATTAACAAATTGAATCCAGCAATAGATAGAAAGGATAACATACTATGACCAGGGAGGTTTTACCTTAGGAAAACAAGGTTGATTTAACATTCAAAAGGCAATTGATGTGAGTTACCTCATTCACTTAATGAAGAAGGAAAACAATATGATCATCTCAATAGACGCAGAAAAAGATTCGATAAAGTTCAACATCCGTTAAACTAAGCGGAGTGAAGAGGAATTTCTTTAATCCGATGAAGGATATCTACCGAAAAGTCACTTTTATTCAACACGGCACTGGAAGTCTTTGCCAGAACAATATGGCAAAGAAGAGGAAATAAAATTTATAAATATTAGAAAGGGAGAAGAAAACGGTCATTATTTGAAGCTTGCATAATTATGTATATAGAAAATCCAAAAGAGTTTATAAAATATTAGAATTAATAAGTGATCTCAGCCAGATTATTGGATATGATGGCAATAGAGAAAAATCAATTGTATTTCTATACACTGGCAACAAACGAATGGAAATAGAAATTATTTTTAAACAACAGCATCGAAAACATACAACACGCCGCAACCAGAAGGACCCACAATGAAGAATATAATACAACTATGTACCGGGGGGGGCTTTGGGGAGAAAAAGGAAAAAAAAATCTAAAAAACAAAACAAAACAAAACAAACAACACATAGGAATAAACTTAATGACAGGAGTGCAAGAGTCTGGGAGCTGTGAAATGTCGCTGAGAGAAATTAAATAAATAGGGAGACGCACCGTATGCACGGAACGGGAGACTCAGTATTGTTGGAATTGCTCTGCAGAGTCAACATCAGAATTCCAAACAAAGTCACAGCAGGCCTTTCTTTGGTGGAAATTAGCATACCACTTTTTTATTGTTCTTGGTATTCCTTCCCTTTCCTTTTTTAAAGTCAGTTTTATTGAGGTTTAATTTACACACTATCAAATGCACCCTTTCTAAGTGTTCAACTCGGTCAGTCTTGAAGATCTATACACCCATGTAGTCACCACCAAATCAGAGTGTAGGACATTTCCATCATGCCAGAAAGCTCCCTCCAACCCCAGCCTTGGGCAACTACTCATCTGCTTTCTGTCTTTATAGATCAATTTTACCTTTTTTAGAGTTTCATTTAAATAAAATCATACAGTATCTATGGTCTTGTGTCCGGCTTCTTTCAGTCAACAATGTTCTTTTAAATTCGTCCACGTTGTTTCACGAATCAGTGCTGTGTTCTTTTTTATTGATGAATGGTATCCCATTGATTGAATATACAGTCATGTGCTGCATAACGACGCTGCAGTCCACGATGGACCACATATACGATGGTGGTCCCATAAGATTAGTACCATATAGCCTAGGTATGTAGTAGGCTATACCATTTAGATTTGTATAAGTACAATTTACGATGTTTTCACAATGGCAAAATTGCCAAACGACACATTTCTCGGAAGATATCCCCATCATTTAGTGACACATGTCTGCACCATAATTTTTGCATCCATTCACCAGTCGATGGACATCTGGATTCTTTTCAGTTTGACTCCACTCTGAATGAAGCCACCATGAACATTCATACACAAGTCTTTGTGTGGTCATACATTTTCATTTCTCCCTGGTAGATAGCTAAGAATGGATTTATCATATAGTCAATGTGTCCAACTTAATAAGAAACAGTCAAAATGTTTTCCAAAGTGGCTGGACCATGTATGAGAGTTCCAATTATCCCACAGTCCGGTCAAAATTTGGTATTGTCAGTCTTTTCAATTTTAGCTCTTCTGGTAAGCGTATTGTGGTATCACATTGTGGTTTAATTTACATTCCCCTGATGACTAATGATGTTGAATATCTTTTCACGTCCTCAATTAGCCTTTCACCTATCTTGAACCATTTAACCCATTTTTTAACCAGATTGTTTGGTTTCTTATTATTGATTATAAGACTATACATACACAATAGATACACGTGTATTATATTATATTCTGTACATTCTGGATACAAGTCCTTTGTCAGGTATATATGGTGACATTTTCTCCCAGTCTGTGGCTTGCATTTTTATTTTCTTTATAGTGTTTTTCAAAGAGCAGAAGTTTTCAATTTTGATCAAGTCCAATTTATCAATTTTCTTCTTTCATGATTCATAATTTTTATGTCCTAATAAAGTTTTGCAAACTCCAGCATATCAAAGAGTTTTCTCCTAGGTTTTGTATTAGAGGTTTTATAGTTTTTGCTTTTACATTTAGGCCCATCATATATTTGAGTTAATCATTGCACATAATGTGAAGGTGGAGACGTATATTTTTCCCATATCCCTATGCAGTTTTCCAGTAGCATTTCTTGAAAATACTATCCTTTCCTCTAGTGAATGACATTGGTCCCTTTGTTGAGAATCAAATGACTACATAGGTGGGTCTTTCTGCACTCTCCAGTGGCACGCTATGGCAACCTGATTTTTAAATGTATATGAAAAAGCTAAGGCATCGAGGAACCAAGGCAATCTTGAAGAGGAAGACAAAAATCATAGGACTTAACACGATAGTAATTTAAACCATGCTAGCATGGGCACAAAAACGGACAAACCCAACGAGAGACCGTGATAGAGTCAGAGACAGACTAATGCATGTGCAGTCACCTGATATATAACAAACGCTCTGCCGCATTCCCGGGCAAAGGACAGTCTTTTCACTGAATACACATATGGGGAAAGAAATGAATTTTTACCCCTGGCTCACACCATACACAGAGTTAATCCAAATGGATCATAGAGCTAAGTGTGAACAGGAAAAGCAGTAAAGCTTCAAGAAGAAAACATAGGAGACTATCTCCATCCACGTTAGATTAAGTATTTCTTGAATGAGATGCAGAAAGTGCTAATTGTAAAAGAAAAGATTGATAGATTAATTTTCATTCAAATTAAGAAATTTGCTTTCACTCGAAGACATTATTAAGAGGTTAAAAGGCAAACCTGGACAGCCTGGACGAAGTCATCATCATCAAATGCCTCCAACAAAAGACTTATCTCCAGAGTTCCCACAAATTGATAAGAAAAGGCAAATGACCCAATTTTTAAAAAGGCAGAAGCTTTGAATGGGCCCCTCCCCAAGAGGTTCTTCAAATGGCCAAGAGCCTGTCTCACGGTGCCCAGTGTCATTGCCATTCAGGGAAATGCAAATTAGAACACAGTGTGATGTCACTACACACGCCCAGATGGGCTAAACCTAAAAAGATAGGCGATATCAAGTGTGGACAAGGACGTAGAGCTGCCGAAACTCTCATCTACTGCCGGCGGGAGGGCAAATTGGAACAAATTCTTTGTAAGACTGCTTGGCAGTTTCTGACGAAGTGTGCACGTATCCTATGACCCCCAAATCCCTCTCCTGGATGTGTACCTAACAGAAACGCATACATCAGGCACTGAAAGACACATCCGAGAACGTCCCCAGGAGCAGAACAACTGCAAGCCACCCAAATGTACACCATCAGAAAAATGAAGAAATAAATGATGGTGCCTTTATCTGACAGACACCCACACAGCGATACAGTGAACGAACCGCGGCTACAAGCGATAATGCGGACAAATTTCACACGCATGACTTTGGACAAAAGAAACCAGACATGAAAGAGTACATGTTATGTGGCTCTATTTATATAAGTTTCCAAAACAGGCAAAATTAACGTACAAGTGAGGACAGCGTTACCTTTTGCGGGAAGAGACGAGATAACTGGGAAGCTGGGCAGGCGCTGGCAGCAAGCGTGCTTCCGGGGTTCTGGGGATGTTCTGGAGAAGAGCCTCTCACCCCTGACGCTGTCGACATTTGGGGCTGGATCTTTCTTTGCTCTCATGTGCACTGCAGTGTTCCTGGCCTCGACCCCCTGGATGCCAGTAGCAAACACCCCCTCCAGCTGTGATAACCAAACACGTTTCCAGACAGTGCCAGTGGTCCCTAGGGATGAAGGCCAATATTCCCCTGGCTGAGGGCCACTGTTTAATTGTCAGTCCTGGGAGAGTGAGGCGTGTGCGCTCACTTTATGAAGATGCATTGAGCTGTATACATATGATTTGTCAACTTTTCTGCATGCCCATTAAACTTAAAAGTTTTTAAAATCGAAAAAAAAGTTAATGAATAACTAAAGGAACCAAAAATTTCAGAGCTAGCAGGGAAAATAGATACAGTGTCGTTTAATGTCTTGTTTGCAGGTAAGGAGACTGAGATCCCGGGTCACTTGGGGTTCTGTGGCCAGTGGGACCCAGTAGGGAACGCTCGCCCCCTGTTCCACTCTCCCCCGTCCTGCCCCCTCACTCTCCCTCTCACTTGCTCCCAAATGCAGCCCAAGTCAGCGCAACGGCAAGATGCCACGCAGGGACGTGGCTGGACTCCGGAACCCAAACCCCGCTGTGGAAGCGGGGTTGGTGGATATTGCACCCCGGCACCCCACAGAGAAAATTTTGAAAACCAGTATCTCTGCAAACAGGATATTAGCTTTTGTTAGAAAGATCAAAAACGGCTTGAGGTTTCTCTTCACAGCCTCAGCCTCTCTTGCCTCCCCTCTGGCTTTATCTGCTCATTTCAGTCTGCAGGCAGGAAGAGATGGCAGCCGGGGAGACTCAGCTCTACGCTAAGGTCTCCAACAAGCTCAAGGGCCGCAGCACCCCCTCCCTCCTGGACTCCCTTCTGGGGATGGGCTTCCCCGCACACACCGTGTGAGTACTGCCCCGGCTGCGCGCGCCCCGAGACCCCAGACCTGGCCCTTCGGAGGGTGCGCTGTAAAGCTGCGAGCGGCTCAGAGCTCTCGCTTCCTGTCAAAGGGGTCCACCAGGACTAGATACTGTCTCAGAATAAGGCCCTTCTCTGCTTTTTATAAGTGGCAGGATCTTTGCCTTTCAAGGACAGAACTCGGCTGGCTGGCTGATGTGGGGGGGACACTGAAATTGGTGAAAATTAAAGCCATGTGTTACCGCGGCAGCCCCATTTTTCAGGGTTTGGAGGAGCTTGGGGCCTATAGTGACGCTGAGACGACCATTTCAAACTCTAATTTGAAAAGGTCCCGAAGCCCAGTGAATCTCTCCTGCTGGGACCTGTTGAAATGAGGCTGTGTTTCTGAACAGGGCAGGAAGCCCATGCGTCCTTAGGGAAAAAGCTCTTGAACGTCTGAAAATGAAACAAAATGATAAAGAAACTACCGGAAGAGTGTCAGCATGATCTCACGTACCCAAGGAAAGGGTCCACATGTAGAAAATTATGATCTTAGGCCTTACCCCTCCCAGAGAGGGAAGAAATCCCCCCAAAGCAGTGAGCTGTGATGCTGACCCCGGGTCCCAGCTTCCCTGGGAAACCGGTTCCCTAGTTCTGGTCCTTTTCACACGCTTATTCGTATGGGAAAATACAGCAGAAGTCCCCTGAGGTGACCTTGGATTTGAGAGGAGGCAAACTGTCCTTAAACATTGTAACAAAATCCTGACCAAATTGGGTGAAATAACTTTGAAGCTAGACCCCTTCCTCCTCCAACCCAAATCAGGATTTTTGTCATCACCACTGTGCTCATAACAATCCGGAGTCTGTGGAATGGGGAACAGAGCCAAGCCTGAGCAGAGGGCCTGCCGTGTGCTGGACCAGCCCTGGGCACCTTCCATCAGGTGCAGACGGGGACACTGAGGCCAGAGAGGGCACATAGTGGTCGGGCAGGACTGGAACCCCCTTCTCGGCGCCTCTGGAGCCCACGCTTTATTACACTAGTGAAGCTGCAGCGTGGAGCCATCCTCAAAATTCCCTCTGGCTGAAACCTGGGCCATCTGTTGGGGGTGGAGAAGCCTGTTGAAACGTCTGCTCAGGCTGGAGCGCCCCAGGTGCCAAGGCCTCCCTGTTAAACCCCTCCAGGCGCCCGCATCCCATCGGGTCCCTCCCCAGCTCCAGCTGTTTCTGGGCTGACTTCCTGAAGGCAGCTCCTCAGCTACGCTCCATTCTGCTCAGTTTGGAGGCTCAGCTCAGTTCCATTCAATGTATCTACGTCCGGTTACAAGGATGAGTAAGATGCATTCAGGCCTCAGGGACCTCATGGTCTGGGAGAGAAATCAAAAGGACTCAAGTTCGTCAAGACGAGAAGCGCGGTGACCACGAGTGTGGCCGGGAACACAGGAGCCCAGCACGTCCACCCTGCCTGGGCGGCATGGGGAGGGCTTCCTGGAGGAGGGCGGTGTGAGCATCAGGGAAGAACCAGGACCACATCTCTAAGGGCAAGTCGGCACAGGGCCGAATTTTGGCGGGGGTGTGGGGCAGGGCGCCTGTGCAAGCTGGGATCTGACTCATCAGGGCCGACTCGAGGATCCATGAGCGGGCCTGCTTGGCTGTGGTGCAGGGCGAGTGGGGGAAGATGGAGGGGATAGGGTTCCAGGTTGGGAGGACCTCAGGGCACAAGCCCTTGGACTCGGTGCCAAGGACTGCAGGTGGGGAGCCCCAGAAGGAAAATGAGCGAGGGGCAGGGGGGATATGAACAGGTCTGCATTTTCAAAACCGCAGCGATGCCCCTTGGAGGATGGAGGCCTGGACACTCAAGCTGCCGGCCGGGAAGTCTAGCAGCCCAGCCCCTTGTGGCGGGATCCTTGAAGGTCCGACAGGCTGTTGGGCGCCCCTGCTTCTCTCAGCCTCTCCCGGAGAATGGAAGGCAGGTTCTAAATACTCCTTGCATTCTGCTCTCCTACAGACTAAAGGCATTGGCAGCTACTGGAAGAAAGACAGTGGAAGAGGCATCGGACTGGTGAGTGGGCTGGCTTTGCAGGCGTGGAGAGCATCTGGATGGAAACACCCCTGTTTTGAGGGCGTGCAGGGTGGACACTGGGAAGTGCCCAGTACACTCTGGGCGGGGTGGGGCGGCCACCTCCATGCCTCCCCATCTAGCACCAAGGGAAAGGAATAAAGAGCCTGCATTTAAAATGCAAAACAAAAGAGAAGGAACTATGAACCAGCTGTTCCTCACTTAAAAATCTGATTTAATCCAAACGTGACTGTCAAAGAAGGAAAAAATTCGTGTGATTTGCTGTGTAAAGAGGGCAGAGCCATTCTTGCTGATGTAAGATAGAGATCGCCACTCTCTGGGGCTACATCTGATGGGGAGAGAATTTACTGGAGGTTGTGAATGTCCCCTAAGCCCCGGTGCACAGTAACGGGGGTGGGGGTGGGGCTGCCGGGTGGCTGGGGGGGACCGGCTGAGGAGCTCAGGGTTCAGGGAGGCGCCTCCATCCGCCAGCAACGCGGCTCTGCAAGCTGCCCGCTGCTATGGGTTGCGGTTTTCTGCTTCAGGAATCAAAGAGAGGGCACCCCCGTTTCTAAACGTGGTCCCGCCTGAATGTGCCATGATGCCATGGTTCTGCTCACAGCTGGGAAGTTCCCCCACGCTCTGCCCCGGAAAAACCACAGTGAAAATCAAACAATAAAAACCAGGTCCTGCCAGGCTGGGATGTCCTCCCCAGGGCACGGTGGCAAACACTGATAGTGGGTCTCCGAGCGTCCCGCGTGTCCTCCTCCAGAAGCTCTAGGCGGAGGGTAAACTATGTGCCCTATCCACGGGACAGGGGGAGACGCCCAGGACCCTCTGGGCTAAGGAACTCTAAAGCCAGTTACCAAATTTGAATTAAAACCCAAACACACTGCTGTGAGGGCTGCAGTCGGTCCCTGCTGCTTACCCCTCAGCCAATAAGACTAGCAGACCAGCCAAGGAACAGGGAGACCTGGGGTCCCCCAGACTCAGCCAAGAGTGGGCCGACCTCTCTGCCCACCAGGGAGGTGCAAGTTAACGTGCTATTGAAAACAAAGGGCAGCTTCAAGTACCACAGAGGGGGAGGGGAGGGTGCATTCTCACTTTTGTGGTTACAATCTAGAGTGACGATCAACATTGAAACTGTGTGGAGCCACCTGCCCGGTAGTTCCAGGTCTAAGCACATTCTCTGCAGGAATACAAAGGGCCTAAATAAATGTGCAAAGTTCTTGATTACCGTGTTACAAAGTTTACAAGAAAGAAAACAGTTGAAATGTCCATCGATGGAGTGGATGAATGAAATATTGCATAGGTAGATGATGGAAGGTTACACAGCCCTTAGAACGTTCACTCTGGCAGACTTCACTAGACGCATATGTGTGAACACAGGTCAATCGCAGAAACACATTGTGGAGTGAAAAATGCAAGTTGCAGAATAATGTAACAATAGCTTATGATTTATATAAAACGTGCACAAGGGCTATGTACAGATTTGTTACTTAAACGTCTAGAAGAAAATAAATCAGATCAACAACTGAGGTTGCCTCTAGAAAGGGCAAGAGAGCCAGGATGAAGAGCGGAGACCTTCCTCCATTGGGATTTTTTCATTACGAAGGAGAATGTATTTGCGAACACCTAATGTTTTCCCAAGTGGTTGCATGGTGTTTTTCAAACTTAACATTACATCATACGCACTTCCCTGAGGCACTAAAATCATTCAAACCCCAAATTCCTAATGAATAGATGATAAATAAATTTACTAGCATTTATCTACTTTTTCCTTCTTTCCGATTATAAATAACTGCAATAAATATTCTATACTCACAGTTTTATCTATACTTTTTGCTTTTCCCTTCAGATAAATTTCTGGGAGCAGAATTATTAGTTCTGGCGGGATGGGCACTTCAGGGGTCCTCATGCACATTGGCAAATTGCTTTATCCAAAGGTTGCAAATTCGTCCTTAAGTCTCACTGCACCTATGACACAATTGAGCATAACATTTGTCTTTTGAAAAGTGTTTCGTTAATTTGACAACGACAAAAATGGTGTCTCATGGTTGTCTTAATTTTCATTTTTATTATTAGTGAGAATGAACTTGTATTTTGGATTCGTATATTCTTTCTCCCTGTATTTAAAATAACTTTCTGAATCGAAAGAAAATAGAACAGCCACCTAAATTTTGTCTAGCTTTTTTGTGGTTTTGATTTTTACATTTAATTCGAAGTTGGAGATAAAATTAAAATGTGAAATTTTTCGACAAAATTTTCAACACTAAGGAGACGGCTGGACCACAGAGGTCATTTGAAGACCAGATTTTGAGTTTTACTGTCACTTTTCTCGGCCTTTGGCTTGGGAATCACACTGACCCGGGTCTGAGAGCTGGGCGGACACTGCCTTCTCCACAGCCCCTTGCTCCGTGTCTCACGCAGTTATTTTGGCCTGTTATTCTGAGTTGCTGTTGTTGCTGTCGTCTGTCCTCTGGGGAAAGAATCTTCGTCATGACACCGGGTGAAAGTGGCCCGTTTTCCGTTGCAGGCTGCACTGTCATTGCAATGACCCCTCTCTAGACGACCCCATCCCCCAGGAGTACGCTCTTTTCCTCTGTCCCACCGGGTCCCTGCTGGAAAAACTTCAGGAGTTCTGGAGAGAAAGCAAGCGTCAATGCACAAAGAACAGAGCTCACGAGGTCTTCCCTCACATAACGCTCTGTGACTTCTTCACGGTGAGTCAGCCCCTATGTGCCTTTAATGCTCATGAACACGGCAGCTGAGGTCACAGTCTGTGATAGCTAGCCACATGATTTATTTCCACGGGGTGGTCCACAACCATAGTATTGGCAGGCCTCTTTGTGTGAAATATCCTTTACTTTCCTCCTCACCTTCATCTGGTCAACTCCTATTCATACTTCAGAACCCAATTCATTTATCCTCTCCCTTTTTAAATTCTTCCTCAGCTCCCCGGGGAGAAGAGGCTGCTGCCCTCTGTGCTCCCACCATCTTTTTATTTATATTTCTAGCAGTACTTTACATGTTGGGTGACAATGACAATATGTCTGGTGCAGCTCTGCATCCTCACTGGACTGACCCCCTCAAGGGAAGGTGGATGCTCTGCTCATCTTGTAACCCCAGAGCTACCACAGCGCCCAAGACAGAGAAGGTGCTTTAGAAAGAAATGTGTAACGGACCAACTGAAGAACGGGGCATTGTTGACCTGTCACAAGGGCAGGCCTTTTCCCTGCCTTGGGGACCAACCCTCTGACTTAGAAACTGGTCGAATAGGCAGCTCCCTGGGGCCTGGGAAGGTGAGAGGGACCGGGGCTGCTCAAAAGACAAGGAGACGTGGGAATGAGGGAGGCAGGAGCAGACACGCCTTCCTCTGAGCTCCCCACCAGAGAAATGTGGGAGGGCACCCGGCCTGGCCTGCCTCTGCTGTCAGTGAACTCTAAGGGTTCCCCCTGTTTCAAGGGTCCCACCAGGGCCCAAGCAATCCCCCCATTCCAGTCTCCACAGCACGCAGGGGAAGGGGACGCAAACCCCCACAGGGAAGGTTTCCAGAAGATACGCCAGGGGAAGCAGCGCCTTCTGGAAGCTTTGATGAGCATGGCTGTCTGCTTCCGGCTGAGGCGCGGCATTGCGGGGGAAGATTCCCAGGACACAGGACTTTGGTGCTAAAACCAGGAAAGTCCTGGGCAAACCAGGGTGAATTGGTCGCCCTCCTTTACAGATGATGGCATTTCTCACAATCAGCCTTTCTGGCTTGTCCTCGGGGCTCATCAGGGAAAGGAAAGGAGCCACACCCAGCAATGAACGTGACCTTAGAAATGACACGCTCGGTGATGGCAGAGAGAGCAGAACTGGGCCTCCACTCCTTCCCCCAACCCAGCACTCACCTCACAAATGGAAACACACACAGAGACATACCTACACAGAGACACAGATATGTACACACACAGAGACACACAGACATGTACCCACACAGAGACACAGATATGTACACACACAGAGACACACAGACATGTACCCACACAGAGACACAGATATGTACACACACAGAGATATACAGACATGTACCCACACAGAGACACAGATATGTACACACACAGAGATATACAGAAACACACACAGCACGCAGTTACATGCACAGTTAAAGAAGCAGATACACACACAGACACACCCCACACACACACACAACCCCACAGATACACAGACAGACACACACAGAGACACGTCCACACAGAGAGACACAGATATAAACACATATGGAGATACACATAAACACACACAGCATGCAGATACACACACAGTTAAAGAAACAGATGCACACACAGACACATACACACACAACCCCACAGATACACAGACACACACAGATACATACACACACAACACACACAGATACGTACAGATATATATACGCACACTGAGATACACAGAAACAGAAACATCCCAGAGACAGATGTGCACACATACACACATACCACATCACACACACATCAAACAGATACACACACGTAGATACACTCACAAACACACACTCACAAACACACATCACGCAGACACACACACAGATATATACACACCATATCACACCCACCACAGACACACATGCCACAGAGACACACACACACACACACACACACACCCTTCTCTTTCGTTGGCCGCCCGCTCACCCACACCCTCCCTCCGAGCCTGCCTTGTTGGCTGAAGGCCCCTTTCAGGCAGAAGAGCGTCCGAGGGGTTCACACTGCCTTGCATACTGTTGCATGAAAACGTTCAGCCACCAAATGTGAGGTCAGTTCCCGCTGTTTATAGTACGACTCTGCTTCCAGATCACACAGCTGAGACGGAGAGTACCCTGTGGCAGACACTCACCCATCCAGCCTTCTGGTGTTGGGTGCCTTGCACACATCACAGGCTTCCGAGGCCCATGAGGGCTGCGAAGGGATGAACTTGGTGGGCTCCCAGACTAGAAGGGGGGCTGAAACGCACAATGAACACAACAGCACGGGTCATACTTCAGAGTGTAAAGAATACGGTGGGAAGTTCAGAGGGAGCCGCGGGCCGGAAGAGAAGGGAGTGGGTCAGTTTCCTGCTTGGGGACGTGTGTCTGGGTTCCACTGTGGTCCCACATGGCCACATGGAGTCTCCCACGAGGAGAAAGGTCTTCAAGCCCAGGACATGGCTTGGGCAGTGTGAGCCCGGGAGCCGCGATGCGCTTGGCCGGGCGCCTGGAGTGCAGTGTGGGAGTGGGGAAGTGGGGCAGGGATGACGGCCAGCCCCACGGGCCTTGGCAGTCAGGCTGAGCATTAGACGGAACTCTCCAGGGGAAAGGGAAGCGCCTGCCATTTCGGGGTGGGGAGGGGCATGGCCAGGGTGTGGCTTTAGGAAGATGGTCAGAACTGTGTGCGGCAAACTGGGGGGCCCTGAGGGAACGAGTCAGAGTCTGTGTTGGTTCAGGGTCCTCCCAGAAGCAGAGCCCAAGGTGGAGTTATAAGTGCAGGTGATTTATTCGGGAGAAACGCCTAGAAGGATAGAGAAGGAGAAAAGCTTGGGCAGGGGAGCCTTCAGACAGCGTGTGGGTCTGACTCCCGTGAAGGAGATGGGGAGGAGGACTGGGAGGCAGAGCCTTGGCCCTAGAGTGGCCCAAGAAGGACGGCGGGGCTGACAGGGACCCTGAGTGCCAGGGCTGCCCCAGAGGAGCCCCATGGGGACAACGGCTGGCTCGGTCATTGTGAGAGCGTGGCCTGCTCCTGGGTCTGAAGGACAGCAGCCCCAGGCGTGGGCTACTACCCTCCTTGCTGCAGGTTCTGAGCAGTGCCCCACCCCCTCCCCCACACTGTGGTTGCCTCAGAGCCTAAAGGAAACTTCCAGAAGCCGACTAATGCTCTGTGAGCACAGATATGGAGGGGGAGACTGGCTCAGGATGCATGGCAGTCGTTGAGTCAACATGAGCCGGAGGGATGGGGCGTTGTTGAAGTGACAAAGCATTTCCAACCTGGGCATTTAAAGGGTATTCCATTCCAAAAAGAATTTTACCCAAAATCTCTAAGAAACTGAGGACCGAGTATAGAACAAATCTGTAGCCCCAAGCACACAGACTAGATGAATTATGTTACAGGGTTGTAACCTGAAAAGAGGCTCGCTTGGCTGCATAATCTTTATTAATTAAATTAACGGATGACCTTCCAACAAGAGGGGAGAAGGCACATCCTCTGTCTCTCTTCCCTTAGTGTGAAGACCAGAAGGTGGAATGTCTGTACGAGGCTCTAAAGAGAGCTGGGGACAGGATCCTGGGCTCCTTCCCCTCCGTCGTCCCTCTGGTTCTCCACTCTTCCGTCAGCTACCTGGGCTTCTTCGTGAACGACAGCCCTGCAGACGTCATCCGGGAATTCGCCGCGACGTTCGCCACGGAAGCATCCGTCTTAGCAGGTAGGCAGCCGGCGAGTGGCACACATAGGGCCGGGTTAATGGGAAGGGATCCCGTTGTGTCTGGGGCTGTGCTTGCCACACGGGATGCAAGGGGTGGATCCCAGGGGAGCAGAGTGCGGGCTGTTCCCTGATGCAGCGGTGGTCAGACGGCTGGCTGGACTGGGCTCGGGGATGCAGGCGCCCCTGCCTGGGCCATGTCCACTCCCATCTCTCCCTTTTCAGTCAGCTACTCTGACACGGCCTTAACCCGAGGCTGAACGATTTAACTAGAGCCTCCCTAATGAGCCAGCATGTGCTTCAAAGGTAAGCAGAGAGATTCTGAGAACGGGCAGTCTTTTCTCTAAGGGAGAATAGCCTTGTTTGCATTGATGTGGTTTTTCAAACACCTGCCGTATTCCAGCTGCCTGGGAAACTGTCCCGGGAGGAGACGTTGTGTGGCTCTGTGTTGACAGTGGATTGTAGGCTGGTGTGCATGCCGTGGGATCCGGGCCTCCCGCAGCCCCGTGCCCACCTGGGGCATCTCTCCTCCCTGGGTCAGTGCTGTGTGTAAAACACAAGTCCTAGGTGATTTATTTTAATTCTTTAGGTGTGAGCCTAGCCTTCTCACCTTGGCCTCTTGGGGGAAAAGATTATCTAGACTCACTCCGAGGATCAGGGAAATTCCCTTTTCTCCCCACACCAGCCCTGGTCTGGAGACTGAGGCTCCAGCTGGGGATAGCAGGAGGAATTCCGGACTTGACCTCGGAAGATGTGAATTCCTCCGGCGCCCCTGGTTAGTGGGCTGACCTTGATCAAGTCATCTCAGCTCCCCGAGTCATGCTTCTTTCTCTGCAAAACGGCGAGGGCGAGGGCTCTGCGAACAACGCAGCCCGTTTTTGTGGAACTTCTGCCGTAGTTCCTGGCGCACGGAAGCTGCTCGATATTGTTGGATGTGCTGAGTCTGAAACTGGAAGAGGCAGCAGCGCTTGGTGGGAGGACCTTCCCTGCCCCTCCACATGCATCCCATTTGCCCGCCCCATCCTTGGACCTGTGTGAACGCAGACCCCAGCCGCAGAAGTAAGTCCAGGAGTCCAAGATTTCTATTTGGAGGCTGGCTTGGCTAGGGACCATATTTGCCGAATAATTATAAACTTACCCTGTATCTTTGTGGATTAGTCTCCTTGATGTAAACGTGAGGTCAAAGGGACAGCTCTTCCTTGCCTCTCAAAGGACAACGAATGTGGTTCTTGTTGTACTGATGCGTCAGCCACTGGCCTCAGAGCAGGCACGCCACCCACTTACTCTTCACGTCCCCCCTAAAAGTGGATCTAATTGCCCCGTTTCAAAAACTGAGTGACGGAGCCCTGTGAGGTATAAAGTCCTTGCGCAAGGTCACCGTCATGGGTTCAATGGAGTCCCCTAAAATTCAAGTCCACTCAGGACATCGGAAAAGGTCCGTCTTTGAAAATAGGGTCTTTGCAGATGTAATTAGTTAAGAGGAGGTCAGACTGGAGTTGGGTGGGCCCCTAAATCCAGGGACTGGTGTCATTGTAAGAAGAGGAGAGGACACACAGAGACACAGGGAGAAGCCACGTGAAGACAGAGGCAGAAACGGAAGCCAAGCGGCCACAAGCCGAGGAGCCCCAGGGGCCACAGATGCTGGAAGAGACAAGGAAGGATCTTTCCCCGAGCCTTCATAGAGAGCGTGGCCCTGCTCACACCTTGATTTTGACCCCCTATTCTCCAGAACTGAGTAAGAACAAATTTCTGTTGTTTTAACCCAATTTGTAGCAATTCGTGACAACAGCCGCAGGCAACCAGCCACGTCTCCTAACCAGTGGGAGGTGGAACCGGAACTTGAGTCCAGCTCTGTCTTGCTCCACACCCCCAGGTTTCAAACTGACTGGCTCTGCGTCCTGAGAGAGCGGCCTTGACCTCCTGTCTGTCACCCAACCCTGAGCAGGCTCCACCCAGCCCTTCCGTGCCTGTGCCCTGGGCTGGACCCTGAGGGGTTAGGAGGGGCCAGTCACTGCTCTGGCATGTCCTGGGTCCCTCTCAGGGCAAGGGGGTCCCCTGGCAGTGAAATGTCCTCAGGGACATGAGGCCACAGAGAGAAGAAAGACAAGGGCCCATTCAGAAGTTGGGTGTGACTCAGTGATCACTCCGCTGACAACCAGCCATGGGTCTTTCCCAGGCCACGCTGACTCATGTGGCAAGGCCTCCTCGCCCACTCCTGAAACACCTGAGAAGAGGAATTTCCCCGACACCCACACGCTCTGCTTTAGACTTTGTCATCCCCGCGGCTCAGGGCTCAGAGATCTGGACGGCTCCTCGTTTGGTACCAACGGCTCCGGCAGAGGCTGGAAGGCATGAAGGGGCCTCCAAATCTGGGCTCCAGGAAGTGCGTGCATCCTCCTTGACATTTTTCAGGGGGAGAACAGCTCCTTTTTGTTGACGTGTGTTGGCCGTGGGAGAGGCGGCAGGTAACTGATATTTCCTGAAAGAGACCACGAGTTAAGAGATTGGTTTCCATGGGAGCCCCAGCTGTCGGCTGTCACTACCCTCAAGTTGTTGCTGTGGAAATGGAAGCTGTGTCAGGCCAAGAAGCTCCTCAAGGTCACCCTGGCAAAAGGGACAGAATGGACTCTAAAGCCGGGTTTAGCTGATACCAAAGTCTGCGCTTTTCCCATCCATCACCGCCTCCCCAGAGCATGAACTACTCTGTGGCCCAGCTGAATTCAGATCCTGGCTGACCTGAGCGCCCCGGCACGAGACCCAGGAGGACTAGGGCCGAGAGGGCAGAGGCTGCCCAAAAAGGCCAGGGGCCGGCCACTCACAGGGCTTCCTGCTTCGCTAAAGCCGTCCGCATGTGAGGGATGCTGTCATGTTTACAGAGTCGCGTTGCCCATGGTGTTTTCTTCCCGAAACTGCAACTGGCGTTGACCTGGAGCGCGAGCCGACCAGGCCAGGCCAGGCCGCTGAGTAAGGTGCACACTCCAGGGAACAAAGGAGAAGCTGTTTATTTCGGACATTCTAATCCACTGTTTGGGCAGCTTGCTTGCAAATTGATAGGCCCCAAATGCTCCCCAAAACCCACATCTCTACACCCTCCTTTTTCCTACTTCCTCGTAAGATTTGCAGGTACCCAACCAACTCCTTTATAAGGTGAACTCTGAAATGGCACAGTCTGGGCCGAGTCCTTGCCATACCAGGAAAGGCCCGGTACAGAGTGGGGAGGAGTGGGTAGAGGCGGCAGGCGCCGTGTATAAAGGGGTTTGCATTGCCCATCCCGGCCATGTAGCCAACCCAGGCAGGTAGTGCTGATGGCTTGGGTAAAGCTGCCGGCACCCCTGTGTTTACCCGATTTCGTAGACTGCACGGTGAAGCCTTGCACCAAGCAGCTGCACCTGACCCTGGCCCACAAGTTCTACCCCCACCACCAGAGGACGCTGGAGCAGCTGGCCAGAGCCATCCACCCGGGCCACAGCTGCCAGTGGACCGCAGCCCTGTACTCCCGAGACATGCGTTTTGTGCACTACCAGGTGAGCGAGCCACACCCTGAGCGAGCCACACCCGGAGGGGCCCTGGGCGGGTGGTAGGTGGATAGAGAGATAGACTCCTCCCCACGGGGAATGGAGGAATGAACCGCCGCCCACCTGACAGGGCACTCACCCCCGGGAGCCCTCCGCGCGAGGTATTCTAGCAGAAGGGAGGCTCTCTATTCTTTCTCTAAGATCATTGCCTTTTTTTGCGCAAACTGGAACTCACATTTATATATGAGTTACAGACATACAGAAATTTGAAAAAAAAAATGGAAGCATTTCTAATATTAAAAATGACTAATTTTACATTGACTAATGAATACATTGTGTTGCTTATTAATTTATTTAAATAATGATTTGGGTGAAGCCTTGTTCCGGGACTTCCTCCCCCTGAATTGAGTGGTTTAGATAGAAGGCAGGCTGTGCGCCTCCCAGACCCACAGAGTAAGCATGAAGGAACCCACTGTGCTCCACAGTGCAGGAGAAGCTAGGAACAACCTCGTGCCAAGGAAGGTGGATGTGAAAGTCTGGTTATGCTTTAAGATCTTTATATTAGAAATAAGTAAATAAAGATAGATAGACAGACAAATGATAGATATAGAGATAGAGAGATAGATATAGAGATAGAGAGATAGAGATAGATAGATAGATAGATATAGAGAGATATAGAGATATTGAGATAGATAGATATAGAGATAGATATATATATAGAGAGAGAGAGAGATAGATGCAAAGATAGATAGATGTAGAGATAGATAGATAGATAGATAGATAGATAGATAGATAGATAAAGTGTAGAGATAGATGTAGAAATAGATAGATAGATCGATAGATAGACAGATACATAGAAAGATGGATAGATAGATGGATAGATATAGATAATAAATACATAGATACCAAAATTCATTTCTAAATGTATGCAAAGAATTCTGTGCTGCATTTTGTTATAATCTACATTATCTATCATCAGACAAAGGCCTGGACAGTGTCCTGGAGACACAGAACCATCGGGGAGCCTGAAAGCAAGAGGCAGACGCAACAGGCCTCCCAGGGTCGTCTTTCCCAGCACGAGTCCTTGCGTGGAGTGTGAAAACACTTGCCTCTTTTCTAGACCCTGAAGGCCCTGTTCCAGTACAAACCGCAGAACGAGGACGAGCTGACGCTGAGTCCCGGCGACTATATCTTCGTGGACCCCACCCAGCAGGAGGAAGCCAGCGAGGGCTGGGTGATCGGCATCTCGCATCGCACGGGCTGCCGGGGCTTCCTGCCAGAGAACTACACGGAGCGAGCCAGCGAGTGTGACACCTGGGTGAAGCACAGGTGGGTGTCGCCTCCGGCCTTTAGTGGCAGCCCACACACGTCTCTGAGTTAGCGTCTGACAGCGTCCATCTGAAAACAGTGGTCGCAGTGTTTGTATGTTTCTAGAACCTTCCGCCATTGGTAAAAATTGCCTTCTCCTGGGGGCAACATTATCCCTGCAGGTATACTGTAAATATCTTGGTTGATTTGTGGTTTATCTGCTGATAATGTTCAGAAAACATGAATTACTCCATATGACTTTCCTGAGACAGTAATCCCAAAACAATTGCAAAATACCACTTCCTTAGTATGAACATAACAAATTATAGTCAGAGATCCTAAGCTTGGGTTTATTTAGCCTTCTGCTCAGCGTACAAACCGTAAAGTCCTAAGGTGCCTTATTAGTCTTCTGTTGCTATATAACAGACGACCATGAACTTACTAGCTAAAAGAACAGACCTTCATTATCTCACAGTTTTCGTGAGTCAGGAGTCTGGACTTAGCTGGGTCCTCTGCTCGGGGTCTCCCAAGGCTGTGATCAGGTTCTGGCTGGAGCTGGGGTCTTATCTGAGGCTGAGGGCGGTCTGCCAAGTTCACATGGTGGTTGGTTGAATTGGTCTCCTTGAAGCTGTAGCACTCCTGGTGCCTTGCTGCTTCACGTCCGGATGAAGAATCTCTTAATTTTAGCATCTTTAGCCTCCTCTCGAGAGGCTGAGAATTTTCGAAATCATCAGGTACTGGTTCCTTTGGTTTAATGTTTTTTCCCTCAATTTCCCTCTCTCTTCACACGCTTTACTATAAGCAACAAGAAGAACCTGGGCGATACTTTTAACGCTTTGATTGGAAATGTCCTTAGCTACATAACTAGCTTCATTGCTCACAAGTTTTGTTTTCTGAGGACAATTTCATTAAACTTTTGCCGCTATGTAATAAGGATCCCCCTTCCTCCTGTTGCCTATGACCCGTATCTCGCTCCCTCTGCGCCCTCACCAGTGACGCCTTTAACACCCAGACTTCTGTAACAGTCCGTCCAAGGTCACTTAGAGTTTCTTATCATGCTTCTCAAAATTCTTCCAGCCTCTACCCACTCCTCAGGCCCAAAGCCACTCCCACATTTTACGTATTTGTTCCAGCAGCACACAACTCCTGATACCAAATTATGTATCAGTAAAGGTTTAACCAGAGAAGCAGAACCAATAATTTTTATATTATATATAAAATATAAATGCATGTATAAAATATGTAATTTGCATTGTTATATTTAACATATAATTATTTATTAATAGTATAATCTATACATTTTCTATTATTTATGTTATTGTAACATATACATCCATTGCACACATGTATCTAGGTACACGCACATAGAGGTATTACAGGGAGATGCCTCATGTGACTGCTGGGGCTAGATAAGGCAAGAAGGGAAGGGGACCACAGCAGGCTGGAACCCACGTATGAGCAGATGCTCATCGTCTACCGCTGATGATCAGGAAGGACCACCCAGGCAGATGGGAGAGAAATTGTGGACACAGCTGGTATCCGGAATCTCTGAACTCAGAGAAAACCAAGTATTTTTTAAAGATCTTCCAACTGAATAAGTCAGACCTGCCCTGGATAATCTCCCTTCTGATTAACTTAGTCAGCTGACCAGGGACTTGAATCAGATCTGCAAAATCTCTTCCTGGCAGCGCCTAGATTAGCATTTGAGTGGGTAACTGGGAAAGGTGTGTGTCTGCTCAGAATGACGGCTGCCTCCCGTGCTCCTCCAGCGCTGGGAGAACATCCCTGGCAGCCGCCTGACCAGACACAGGCTAGAAAGGGAGTCTGGGGACTGCCATTCGGTCGACTCGCCCCGAAGCCATGGCAAGGTGTTAAGATAGCTCTCTCGAGATCTCCTCCACTCTCTCCTCTCGGATGTGAAGCGTGACACAGCGGTGAAGGAACACGGGGTCAGGCAAGGGTAAGGCTGCACCGTCCCTGGTATGCATGTTGGGGTGGGGCTCACAGTGGAAGATTTTGATGAGATGGATGGTTGGAACAACTTAATGATCAGAGTGGGAGGAGCAAGGGAAAAAGACACAGAATACCCCTGTGTTGTGGTCCAGGGCTTCCTGGCACATTCAGAGCTGGACAAGAGAGCCCGGAAAAGCAGCGACGGGGCCGTCCCCCTGTTTCCAGCAAAGATGCCTTAAAACTGTTTCACTATTTCACTCACTTGCTTATTCTCTTCTAAAAATCTCCACAGCCTCCCCTAGATATTTTTCACCTGCAAAGGAACAAATCGTTACGTTGAACACAGCTGTATTACCGACCTGCTCCATCTACAAATTTTCAGATCCGTGCTAGACATTTACTGTGGACAAATATTTTCCAGCATCTATATATTCAGAGAACTTTCTCCTGCTGGGGTTCATACACAAGGCAAAGCTATGAAAATCATGCCTTTTTATTTGAGTTGCCATTGGAAGCTCCTTAAAAATTGTCAGAGAATCTATGCTTAACTATAAGTATTAGCATTTTGAGTAGGTTAAGAATGCATTTTGAAGAGCTGAAATTAATGATTGCTGGTTGATCATTTTTACCCAAACCAAAAAAAGAAAAAAAAAAGTGGTTTAATAGTGCCTCATAGAAGTTCTTGGAAAAAGGACTAGATTTTGTGAGAAATAGTAGCCAAAAATTAGAAGTGTCTTCTGGAAATATTAATGAGAGATCAGGTGACCTTGGCTGGTTTCTTTAGGTATTGTGACCCTTACTGCTAATTGTTCATACACTGAAGTTTGTATAACAAGCTGGGGACAGCGTTTGTGTCCCTGGGCTTCTCCAGCAGCATAACGGCAACTCGACACTCAACAAGAGTGGGTTCCAGCCAGAGCCTGGCCGCTCTGCAAACAGCGTGACGCTCCGCGTTATCTTCACTTGAGGCCGTTTAACTTCTTACCCTAATTGATAAGCACTGAGGCCCATCCAGTATAAATTAGGAAGGGAAATGTAGCAGTCGTCACACGGTTTTACTTATTGGTGTGTCCACTCACTTAATTCAAAGAATTTTAAGGCAGCTTAAGAGATGCATGATAGCTTGTAGCACTAACATGGCACTGGCCCTGTGCCAGGCTCCGTTCCATGTATTTACCCTCATTAACTCATTTAATCCTCTCAATAGCCCTGAGGTAGGTGCTATTATTGCTCCATTTTATAGTTGATGAAACTGAGGCACAGAGAGATCAAATAACTTTCCCAAGTTGACACAGCCAGTGAGTAGAGGAAGCAGGATTAGAACCCATCCTAATCTCAAGCTCAGGCTTTCAACCATTACCTAAACCGCCTCTAAAAGAGACAATTAAATTAAAAATAAGTCAGTGAAATAAATTACGAGGCATCCATACAATAGAATACTTGAAGTTTTTAGAAAGGATCATGAGGACGTTATTCTGTGCATTGATGGGAAAGAAATCCAAGACGAGCGGCAGAACAGCATGGGCCACACAGCCGTACTTGTGGGGAAAGGATGAAGCAAGCTGTCATTGTCTGTACATATACACGCATGATAGGTATTTTATGCCTGTCTCTGCCTAAAAGCTCCCTGAAAGGAAGACTCTCTAGAAACTTCTAAGAGTCGTCCCCCGTGGGGGTTGGAGGTGGGAGATGGGAGAATGGAACAGAAGTGGGAGAGAGACCTTTCACTCTCCACCATTCCATCATTTTTAAATTTTTGGACCATATGAATGTATTACTTGTTCAACATTAATATATTCCTTAATCGATTTCAAATTTAAAGAAAACAATATAAGGAAATTGGGTCAAAGGGGAAATAAAGGGAGAGAGGTCAGACCAACCCAGGGCTGAGGTTTGCACACGTGGTGCGGGCTCCAAACTTTTCCACACCCACTGCGAAGGGGCCAGAGCCTCTACCACACGGTCACGGCCATTCCAGAGCGGGTAGACCAGTTGTTCAGGAGAAGCACACTTCTGTGGCTGCAGACCTGGCCGCGGGTCCCACGGGCCACAACAGAATCACAGGAGGTTGGCGCCACAGGTGCAGAGACACTTGTCGGTGCAGAGAAGATCAGATGCTTGCCTCCTCCTTGAGAGCTGAGAACACTCCGGCCCAGGGAGGTAGAGAGGCCGGATGATGTCACACCACTGTTTCCTTTTCAAACCTGCTCAGTCTGTCACCTCGTGCAGTGAATGTTTGGGGAGCAGCAGGAGAGGAGACGCTGGCTCCGCTCTAATGGACTGAGTTCCAGGAGGTGTGGGCTCCCCTACGGTCCCCTGTCCCCTGGCAGCTCCTCCACTCCCCACACAGGATGGGAGACCTTCACTGTCACCAGGCAATTGACAAACCTGGATGTTTCTAGAACTAAGCAGCGAAGACTCTGGAGAAGATGAGCTTGTGGCCACTACATTTTTCTCCTCCCAATTAACCTGTCAGTCACCTGTCACCCGCATAACCATTCTAGACGTTCAGCGTGACATTTCTGGGACTAATCTTCCTAAAAACAAGTTTCCCTTGGGAATTAAATGTTAGCAAGACTTGCAACCAAAGGAGAGAAAAATAAGTACTGGGCTAGGCTGTGGGGTGTGTACTGGGCATGTTTTAGAAGCACCCATCTTCATTGGGGGAGCAGGGAGACAAGCTGTGACTGTGACATGTGACTGTGGCCAGAACAGAAATAACCAGCGCTGCTGTCTCACTCCATGGCCCTGGCTGAGTCTTGTAAAACTGCCTAAAGTGCACCTTACGAAACATGGACAGCCTTTTAAATCAGAAAACTGCCCTTGAGTGTCTTGACACATCACTAGTCTGTTAAGCACGGGGAGACGTGGTCAGAAGGCACTGTCCAAGGGCTCCCTTAGCCGTGGACAGACAGACAAAGACCTCCTACGGCGTCAGCAGCAGCGTCACGCTTGGCATGGGCAGCCCACGCAGCAAGAACGGCTGGCCTGACTGACAGTGCCCGAGGAGGGCTGGGCCAACGTCAGGAGGAGTCCCCGCCCCGCCATGGGGAGCACATTTCCAGGGAGGAGCTTGCAACTGTGGTGCTCATTACTTGGCAATTAATCCATCCGTCATCCATCCCCAATCCATTAACGTCAGCCTTCATGCCGACAGTCCCAGGAGGTCTTGGGTCAGCAAGATCACGCTGCCATAGCTATCCGTTACTGTGAGGAAAAATTGTGGAGGCGATCAGAGCGATAGTGATGGAAGAGTGTGTTCCTGGATCCCAGCAGCTTTCAGCTTTCCGTGCAGAAGAACATATACAGCAAATTGTGGAACAAGGAGCAGAGGGGCCATGAGTGTTAGAGCCTGGAGAACACTTCGTCACCCTCTAGCCAAGATGAGAACGTTTCCAGCACTGAAGCCATACATGCCCAGTAACTCTCCAAAACCACAGAACAGGTTGGTAGCAGGTGGTTCTGATGTAATAAGGAAACTGTTATGGGCTGAGTTGTGTTCCCCCTAAATTCGTATGTTGAAGCCGTGACCCCCAGCACCTCAGAATGTGATATGTTTGGAGATAGTCTTTCAAGAAGCGACTAAGGTGAAATGAGGTTATTGGGGTGGGCCCTACTCCAATCTGACTGGGGTCCTGATGAGAGGATATGAGGACACAGACACACACAGAGGGACGGCCATATGAGGACACAGGGAGAAGACGCCGTCTACAAGCCAAGGAGAACGGCCTCAGGAGGAACCAGCCCTGCCCACACCTGGATCTGGATCCAGACTGTGAGAGAATGAACGTCTGTTGTTCGAGCTGCTCAGCCTGTGGTACCTTGTTATGGCAGCCTAAGCAGATTAACATGGGGACATCATCCGTACAACCCCACAGACTGCAGCCATACCCCTTTTAAAAGCCAAGGAGTGGGGCCAACCTGGTGGCGTAGTGGTTAAGTCCGAATGTTCTGCTTCAGCGGCCTGGGGTTCACCGGTTCGGATCCCAGGTGTGGACCTACACACCACTTGTCAAGCCATGCTGTGGCAGTGTCCCACATATAAAGCAGAGGAAGAGGGGCACAGATGTTAGCTCAGGGCCAGTCTTCCTCAGCAAAAAAAAAAAAAAAAAAAAAAATCCAGGGAGAATGTAAACACTCCTATTTGTATGCTATCATTTAACCTACATGGTTCTCTTAAATTCAAGAAGAAAATAGAAATATTGAAATGCCACGCTCTTTCCTTTCTTTTCTCATCACCAAGTTCCTGTCATAATCTAGACTGTATTTCATTTGAAAGATCATAAAAAAAATTCAATTTTTCTCTCCAACTGTAAACTTCACAGATGTTATTTATAGATAACAGGGCCTTGCTATCTGCACCGTGAACCACAAATAGGGTGCGGGGGCCCCCGCCTCGTCTTCAGGAAGAGAAACCCAACCACCGTTTCCCGTGTCAGTGTGAGACACTATGAGTAGTGCCCCACTCCTGTGGGCGTGCTCATTTGAAGGGGAAAATGGTGATGTTCAAATATGAATACCAGTGTTCTTGGTCTACTTATGCTCAACCAAAGCCCCCATGTCATACGTGTTGGCATCTGACACTGTGAAAATATGTGAACAAGGTAAGTCTATTTGACTTGGATCCCGCCAATAAGAGTTGACAGCTCAAGACGGGAGAAGTAACAACACGAGAACAGAAGGTACAACTTGTAGACATTTTAAGAACTACGTTAACTAAATCAAACACCGCATGGGGAGTGAATGGTCCAGGGCGTCTGGCTGTGGCAGCAAAAGGCAGGCGACCTGAGGCTGTGGGCGGGTGAGATGCAGGGGAAATGATGCTGCTCCTGGCTCTGGACCTCGGTAGGGTCTCAGGCTGGAGGCTTGGGAGCTATCACTGGTTTTAGGAGAATTTGGGGACTTACGCCTCTCTGAGAGAAAAGCAAACATTTATGAGTGGACTGTAGTAGAAACACACCACGTTCATCACTGAGAAAAATTAATCGTGACTATATCAATTCCTCCAAACTAATTTCCAGGTTTAAAGAAATTCCGGGAAAAAATCTCAATGGGATCGTTTGTTGGAACTTATGATTGGAAAGCTTATCTGGAAGAATAAAGAAAAATAAAGAATAAAGAGAGAAGAGTTGAGAAAACTTTGAAAAAAAGAATAACGAGAGGAGACTTACTCTACCAGGTGTTGTAATGTTGTAAATGTATAACATGCTGCTGGCTCCCGGGAAAGAGAACAAACAGAGCAGGGAACAGAGAAGACGGCAGAGCAGGAGACTCGGCATACTGGGAAATTCACGTGTGACGGATGCATCAGAAATAGGGAAAGAAATGGGTATAAAATAAATGGTATTTTATATGAACTCACCTCATATACTGAAATGAATTCCTGACAAAGTCAAGAATTAAACGGAAAAAGAATATCATTTAAATATAGAAGACAGTTTCGATGAACGTATCTCTGAGTTGTGAACTGGGGAGAGCTTTGAAAGCATAGAAGCTGTGGGAGGGCTCTTAAAGCGAGACTTAGATCCATCTTTAAGTTTTATTAAATACTTAAAACTTAAGGTTTACATATGTTAAAGATCAAAAAGAATACTACAATCCAGAAAGTGAGATGAGAACAGTGCTTTTCAGAAAACAGTAATAAAGGTGATGCCACCCCACCAGTCACTCAGGTGAGCGGAGTACCTGCCAGCTTCTCTTCCACCATAAATCACCCCAACTGGAACACGGGTGCTCATGACGCAGCCCTCGGGCACTTCCCCCTGCCAGGTGATGTGTGTCTGACTGACTCATTTAACCAGGAGCCCGTCTCCTGTTCTCTTAGTTCCTATCCACCGTGACAGGTGAGCAGTCAGAAGAGGGTCATCCAGCTCTCGCCACCTTGCCTCCCACCTGCAGCCTGTGGAACCACGTGCCCTTCTCTCTCCATCAGACTGGAATGCTCAGTCCAAACTCCAGCCGAGGGCATCCACCGTGATGCCTTGCATCCCATCCCTCCTGGGCATCTCATCCCTCCTGGGCATCATGCCAGCATCATCAACCCATCCCGGGCCCTCCCAATCATTCGCACCAGCAACTGAACATGCTTAACAACAAAATCAAGCACAATTTCTTTTTTCCCGTTTCCCTCTCCAGCTACCGCCCCATTTCTCTGCTTTGATTATGGATTGTTTTTAAAGGGAGTCCATAAAGATGCCCCTTCCTTTTATAAAATGAGTTTCCCACTGGGGAACCCAGCCATCTGCTTGCTCTTGGAAGATGTGTGCGACCTTCGCTCTTTCTTCCTTACTCTCTTCCCCCGTTCCTTCCAGACACATTCTCAGGGTGCCCCACCGTCACCCCCTTGTGTTCTGGAGTTCTCACTACTCCGTTGTGCTGTGGTCTTTTCCCTCAGTCTGAGCACCTGCCCACCCCATGGCAACCTTTTTGATTCACTGGCCAGGCAGCAGTTTCCTGATTGCCAGCAATTCCCCAGGCGCTGTTGTTACCCACCCGCCCGCTACACACACCTGCCTTTTCTTGTGTGTCTCCTTAGCGCTTAATGCGTCTGCTCGCTGCTCGTTTGTTCCTGCAGCCCAACACGTCTGTCTTCTCACCTTTGGCTATTTTAGAAGGTGAACCTAAGAGGATGGTGTACTGGTTTATCAGGGCTGCCACAACAAGAAGCCACAGACCGTGCGGCTTAAACAACCCAGAGATTTATTCTCTCACAGTCTGGAGGCTGGACGTCCAGGATCACGGTGTCAGCAGGGCTGGTTTCTTCTGAGGCCTCTCTTCTTGGCCCGTAGATGGTGTGTTCTCCCTGTGTCCTCACACGGTCATCCCTCTGTGTGTGTCTGTGTCCTGATCTCCTCCTCTTATAAGGACATCAGTCAGATTAGATTAGGGCCCCCCAATGACCTCATGTAGCTTAATCACCTCTTTCAAGACCATCTCTAACAAAGTCACACTCTGAGGCGCTGGGGTTTAGGACTATAAACTTTGAAGGGAGATGGTTCAGCCCATAACAGGTGGTGACAGCGGGGATGAATATCCTCCTCAGGATTTATGACATGTGAGCTCTTTGAACTCACTGTTTTGTTTCGTCCCCACAGTGACCTTACCTACCCGTCTTGTCGTGCACATTCTCGAGCACATGAATGACCAGACGCAAACAGATGCTACCTAGCGTCTCATGACACAGCATCTCGTCTCTTCTCCCACAGGACGTACACCTTCAGCCTGGCCGTGGACCTGAACTCCAGAAAGGACGGCGCAGCCGGCAGCAAACGGAATGGGGAATTTCACCCTCCACAAACGTCAAGGAGCCTCAGCAGCGTGCAGGCTTTGCAGGTGGCACAATCCCTTTTGTTTTCAGTGAAACCACACTTTATCTTAAGTCCTTGGTAGACACGGCCTCCCCCTTGGGCCTCCAAGGATGGAGCTTCTGATCTTTCGAGTCGGGGCTGGGAGACGAGGAGGCTCGTGCTCAGCAACCTGGAGGGATGGCATCCTCAGGACCAGGGTCTGGGGCACGGCAGGGGCACGTGAGCCCCGCCAACAGGTGAGGCACATCCAGGAGTGAAGGGTGCCAGCAGGTGACCCAAGGAGCAGGCAGCCCCTCCCCAAAGCCAAACAAGTGACACAGCATCCCCGACACTGTCTGGGCGGTCCCAATCCAGCCCTCTTGTCTGAAGCTTCAGGTCCTTCCTTACAGGGGAACCCCCGTGGGCCAGGCAGCACCTGCAGCTCACCCTTGGCTGGTCCCCACGTCAGTGGAAATGCCTCTCTGGCCTGTGTGGTTACTGAAACAGTCCCTCCGGTCCCCACCCTGTCACACACGTTACATTAGGACTTCATCCCAGTCCCCTCCACCCAGCAGGGGAGGCATTCGTCCTTCCCCATCTCTGTTTTATAGATCTGAAGACTGAAGCTTACGGAGGCTGGGCAGCTTGGTGGGTAGCACACAGACACCTAAGCACCCCCCACATTGGGTTGTTGTGAGGATTACATGAGACAGGGTGTCCAGCGTCCACGGCAGGCCAGGCTGTAGATGTTAAGAGACTGTTACCACCCAGAGGGCAGGCTGTGGCTATCTGGCTCGTTCCTGTGTTCCCAGAGCCTGGCTCAGGGCCCAGCCTGCAAATCTCAGTGGATGAACCATGGAACGACCTAACAAAGGCCCTGATCGGGACTTGTGGATCGCCCTGAATTCAAAGCTCACCCTCCCTCTCCAAGAACCCATAGGCCACCCAGAAGCTGCCGCCAGGCCAGGTGGGCTCCCTCCAGACAGGAGCTGAGCACAGGGCGCTGGACACTGGGAAGGCCATAGGGTGTCCCCTTTCGCCAGGTCTTCAGGTAGAGAGAGCATCCTTGGTGGAGGAGCCGCAGACCGGGAGCCAGACACCTGCCAGCCACAGACAGACAAGAATGGGGCTCCCCGTATGGACCAGGGGAGAGGAGGCTGCCCAAGGCTGTGCCCCGCTTTCCAGACTGAACCACGGGGAGGAGCTGGAGTGAAAGTCTCAGTCCGTAGCTCGGCCTGTGTCTAAACCCGCTGGCGCCTTAGATGGATGCAAACCTCGCACAGGCCTCTCTATGAACCGAATGCGCCTCGGCTGGTCTGAGTTCACCCCCTCCACACAGTAAGAAAAGAAAACTGTGGCATCAGCTTTGGTAAAACGGACGTGCAGGAGGCTGAATAATGGCCCCAAAGAGAAGAGGTCGTGGTCCCTGGAAGCTGTGAATGTTACAAGGAACAAGGTTCTTTGCATATGGGACCGAGTTAAGGATCTTGATGGGGAGTTTGTCCCGGATTATCCGGTGGGCCCTAAATCTAGTCACAACTGTCCCTGTGAGATGGAAACAGAAGAGGAGAAGATGGACACACAAGGAGGAGGCCGTGTGACCACGGGGGCAGAGATTGGAGCGATGCGGCCACAGGCCAACGACTGCCAGAGCCACCCAGAGCTGGCAGAGGCAGGAAGGACCCTCCCCTAAAGCCTCTGAGGAGGCATGGCCTTGCTGACACCTTGATCTCAGACTTCCAGCCTTCAGGACTGGGAGAGGATACATTTCCTTTGTTTGAAGCCTCCTGGTTGGTGGCACTTTGTTACGGCAGCCCCAGGAAATGCACGCGGCATCTTATGTCTAAAGATGCAGTGCAGCCCTCTTGTTCTGTGGACCCCAGGGGTTAGTCCACTCCGTTCCCCCCAACCCCCCGGAAGAAAATGCTCCGAATCCACAACCTCGACCTGACGCGTTGTCGTCTTTGGGATTGTCAGTAAGCAGACCGAGGCTGGGAGTCTGTCTGTGTCTTGCAAACTACTTGCAGATCAGCCCTTGACAGGGGAGGGGGACAGGGCACTTAGTATTCATTGTCACGGGGAAAAGACATCCTGGTATGGGTAGAGGCAGAGCCTGCACAACCAGCCTTCAAAATTATGAGACAACAAGACAACCTTCCCCTCGGAGCTCTGCCCTAGGTCGGTGTTTGCATCCCAACTACACATCGGCACGCTGCATTAGGAGAGAATCATGAAACTTGCTTTGCCCTGACCACATGTCCTTTTGAAGACTCGGCCCGAGTCTGAGAAACTGTGTATGGAGACTTTGAATGTTCCACGTTCCATAGGCTCACAAATACCACACTCACGCACCCAGCAGAATGTGGTCGGATCCACCGGGAACAGCCCAGTGCGTTAATCAGCTGGACAGCCTGCCTCGCCCAGATGGATGTGGACTCCGTGAGGGGCTGGGAGGGTCTGGAGGAGTTGCCCGTGGTGTTGGCCCCGAGAATGCCTGTGACGCAGGTGAAGTTTGCCCGAGACCCTGCTTTCTGGCGTCCCCTCCTCCTCAGCAATTGCAGCCACTTCCCAGCATGTGGGGATGCTGCTGGGGGCCGTTCTTTCTCCTCACTGGTAAACTCAAAGAAGGGCTGGAGGAAGCAGCCGGATGTGCAGACCCTCCAGCCTCCACCCTGATCACAGAATCAAATCGGAAACGGGATGGCCAGTAGCACGGGCCACCTTCAAGGGGTTCCCTCTTTTTTCTGGGGCTCCTGGAGGAAGGCTTGTGCTCCACACAGCTGTCGTGGTGGCCTCATGTTGGCTTGGCCATCAGCAGTGTGCTTGTCGCTCCCCACCTCTCTGGCCGTCCTTGGCTCCTGCTCACTCTCTCCATCCCTTTCCCAGGAGGTGTGCTCAGCGTTCCCCTCAAGGTCAAGCCCGGCCTCCTACAAGCCCTCACAGATGTAAAAGAGAAAGGCCAGCCCTAGCTCCCCTGGGGACCAACACCCACACTTAGAAGCCCTTCCTAAAAGGCACCGCACATCATTGGGTTACTTCCCCCAAACACCAGCCTCCCCCAGAACAGAGGTGGATGCGCCCCGCAATTGTGAGGCTCCAGGGCCGTCGGAGGCCCTGCCCGAAGCCAAGGACGAGTGCCCCAGAGAGATCTGCTGTTTCCCTGGCTGGAAGCTGCTACCCCGTCAATGCCTTTCTCTTGCCAAAAATAAAGTAAAATAAAATTCTATTTCCCGCTAGCACTCAGCCAAGCAGAGAATGGCCAGCATGGGAAAGAAGCAAGAGGTGTGGGTGAGGAGCTTCTCCCCTGGGGGCTCAGAGGCTGAACACACACTGGAGTGGTCCTGGAGGGCCCCTCGGAAGAGGACCAGTGCCAGCAACAGAAGAGACTTGATAAATAATAGATAGATGGATAGACAGATAGATGAAAGATAGATATAAAATCTATATATATATGTATGTTTTACATATAGATAATATATACTATCTATTATGATATAATGTATGATATATGTATAGATATGTTCTAAGAAGTCACTATGGGGGCCTCCCTGGTGGCGTAGTGGTTAAGTTCGCGCACTCTACTTCAGCGGCCTGGGGTTCACTGGTTCGGATCCTGGGCGTGGACCTATGCACCACTTATCAAGCCATGTTGTGGCAGGCATCCCACATATAAAGTAGAGGAAGATGAGCACGGATGTTAGCTCAGGGCCCATCTTCCTCGCCAAAAAAAAAAAAAAGAGAAGAGGTCACTATGGAGGGATGTTATGGTCTGAATGTCTGTGCTCCCCCCAGATTCATATGTTGAAATCCTGTCCAGTGTAATGGTTTTTGGAGGCGGGGCCTTCAGGAGGTGCTTAGGTCATGAGGGTGGAGCCCCCAGGAAGGGGATTAGTGCCCTTGTAAAAGGGACCCCACAGAGCTCCCTGGCCCGTGCTGCCATATGAGGACGCAGTGAGAAGTCAGCCCGGGAGAGGGCCCTCACCCGACCGAGCTGGCACCCCGATCTCTGGCACCTGAGATTTGGCCTCCAGAACTGTGAGGAATAAATGTCTGCTGTTTATGAGCCCGCAGTCTGTGGAATTGTGTTACAGCAGCCTGAAGGGCTGAAAAGCAGAGACGCTGCTGTGCTGTGGTGGGAGCATGCCTGTTGCTTTTCATTTCCTGTATGATGTTACAATACCCGGGAAATAAAAAGTTGCAGGAATTTGAAGAGATTTCCACCTGCAATTCCTCCTCTTCTTTCTTTGTAATGACTTTGGTAAAATGGGCTGTAGCTACTAAACAAGGAAGGGATTCCGTTTCTGGGCCAGCTCTTGGATGACTAGGAGAGACACTGTTTGAAGCCTAGTAACGTGGGTGTTGAAACTGCACACGCCTTTCTTTCCACCGTCGCAGGCCACAATAGTGAGGAAAAGCGTGTTGGTGGTGCGGCACGGGGAGAGAGTGGACCAGATATTCGGGAAGTCGTGGCTGCAGCAGTGTTCCACGCCTGACGGTAGGTAACGTCCCGGCAGAATCTAAAGCAGAAATGAGACAGATCTAACAAATGAGATCACCTTCTCGACTTTCCTAGCCAGATCCCCCACGGCCCCGTTCTTTAGAATGACTAGGTGCAGGTTGTTTGTGTGGGATGGATGCTTGCTCCAGCTTCCCCCACAGGCATTACATGTATGCCGTTGAGTGTGTATGTGGTCTACAAGCATCTTACCTCCAACACCTTGTAGAGGTGGAGGAATGGCTGTCGAGAGTAAGCCAGTCTGCCGGTGGGACACACGCACGGTCCTGTTTACTCTAGCAGCACACATACGGTCTTTGATGAGTGCAGCCAGCATTGACTTGAGAGCGAGTCACCCTGACCTGTGGTCTCTGAACCCTCGGCTGCTGGCATGTACCCCATCTCACCATCTCATCACTCTATCTCTCCAAGCTAATCTTCAGTGGTCATTTGCCTACAATGCTTGGCTCTCCTGCTCAACTGGTGGACGTATTTTTAAATATGAGTCTTGCTTACCCCTACATGACCCCTCTGGATGCCAAGAACTAAGGACAGTGCTTATAAATACAGCATGGCCTCAGGCCAGTCTCTGCACTGATGACCCATATCTGTATCAAGGCGCATCCCCAAATGGAAAGGCCAGCGTGTCACAATTTTTAAGCCAGAGATAATTATATAAATGAAGGTATTGAATGAACAGAGTGATAAAATTCATTCACAGTAGCTGGGCTAGCCGAGCCCTTTTGGGATCCCACCAGGAGCCCAGCAAGCCAAGAAAGGAGAAATGAATAGGGAAAACAATTGGCAGATGACCAGCACACCCCAGAAAATTCTGCACAAATCACATCATGACCAAACTTATCTCCAGGAACCCACAGAATAATGCTATGGTTGTCTCCACAATGCAAAATCAGGCAGAGATACAAAGGCTTGAGAAAGAAACAATGCGACAACAGGTGGCCATGAGGATGAATTGACTTTCAAACACACACTTATAAGAAACTTTCTTGTAATAGAACAATTATTGAAACCACAGATCGAAATGGCACACCATGTCAGTGTGCGCCTGGTAATACGGTTCAAGAACGACTAGAAAACAACCAACACCAAAAACAGTCATTGCACTTCATGGAGACAGAAAGAATTTCGGTCATGTAGACAAAAGACCAAGTCAGCCCTACAGGGGAAAATATTTTAAAGGCACTGGAGAGTCCCAGCTGAAAGGAAACTCCTGGTGGATCGTTTTATAAGGTAGAGAAGCCCTTGACAAAGTGAGTAGTCGCAGTCTAATTTGTCTGAATTTTGCATATTACATTGTTTAATCAATTACGATGGGGTATCTCGGGTGCTGCTGGCCTCTCCTATGATTCCAGTTTTCCTCCTCGTTTCTGCTCACTTCTGGCCCAAGTCCCCCTCAAAGGGCTCCTAACCTCTCGGCAGTGCTGGCCCAGGGCACCCCCTATGATGTGCAGACTGTACTCCCGTCGGAACCTAACCACACCCTCTATCCTCGTCTTCCTCTGAGCTCTGCTCTCTGCCTCTTGCAGTGACCACTGATAGTGTCAAAAGACCTAAACGGAATCGGTTAACGCTTTGAGAATCACAGACGCCTTTGAGAATATGACACAATTGATGGAAGTTCTCTCTGAAAAATAAAGAAATACCAGCTTCCCCAGAGAACACAGCATATGCTCCGGCATTTAATAAAGGCCTTTAGAACTGATAGTTTAAATAAAGTCTCTGCCCATGGAAATTCCAGGAGAGGAGATTTCGGAAAAATCTTGCATAGAACCTAAAAAACAAGGCATGCAAAAATAGCCAGCTGTCTCCCCGTGAGGTCTAGCGGGTCTCAGGAAGGCGGCTTGGCTGCTGGAACCTGTTGGGGGCCGGGAGATGTGGGGGTCCGTTGAGAGGATGTGAGGGCTTGGTGTGGGGTAGTGGCCTCTGCAGGGGTAATCAATAATCTGATAATGAGATCGGACCTACCACTTCTCCACCACTTCCTCTGAGCCAGGCTCTGGGTTCTGGGCTTTATCTCACTGATTCACTGCAGTATCTCCATCATTTCCCCCTTTTCACTGATAAGGGAGATTAAGGCAGTTGCCTCTAATCTCACAACTAGTAGTTGGTGGTGCCAGGATTTGCACAGACTGTCAGATCTTAGAGCTCAAGGTCAAACTCAGAGTGAACCATGGTTCTTTGCAGCCTCTGGATGGGTGGGTGGGGGATCCCAATGAATCCACCTGATTTCCAGTCCGGCCTCAAGCAATTGACTGAACAATGCACAACGCAGGAGCCGCTCTGGCCGTAAGTATTCCGGCCCCCTTGGCAACAGGACACGCTTAAACCTGGAGGAATGGCTCGAATTTCACGTAATTAATTAACACCAACTGGAGATTCTTATCAAGTTAAACTAAATGAGTAATGGAGATGCTTGGTTCTTAATCGGGAAAATTGTATGTATGAATCTTTGTGAGGGGTTACGAGAGAACAAAGAGGGCCTCATGATTCCTGGGGGTGGAACCTGCGTTTTCTGTATTTGAGGAAACATATGCACAGCAGAGCACCAATTTCACCTCCAAGTGAATCCACATCACAGAGCACAGTCGGGAAGAAAACACAGTTGACAACAGTTTAAATAATAACCATGCTTCTAAGTGGGTCTTGATCTCGGGAGTTCTGTAAGACGAATGTGTGCGAACTCGATAGAACCCTGAACACCTGGTCCTTATTTCTGCTTCAGGGAAATACTACCGGCCAGACCTCAACTTCCCTTGCAGCCTGCCCAGACGGAGCAATGGCATCAAAGACTTTGAAAACGATCCACCGTTATCGTCTTGTGGAATTTTCCAGTCCAGAATGGCAGGTATGTTTGAGGATCATTCCGGCAGAAATTGTAACCATAATCATAACAATGATTCCCACTAACGTGCGTGGAGACCTTGCTACATGCCTGCTGAGGTCAGTGTTAGCATTATTCCTGCTCTACTGATGAGGAAGCTGGGGCACAGAGAGGTTAAGTAAGCTGCCCAAAGTCACACAGCTAGTAGATGGAAGGGCAGAGATTTTATCCAGGAATCGACGGTTGGGAAAGTCAGGAGGAATGAAAGACAGGCATGGAAAGAACCAGAGAGGGGAGGAAAACTCAACAACCACTGTGGGCACGAAGGACAGCATTTAAATATTTAAAAACCACATCTTCTCTTTGATTTTATTTCAAAATCTGTCACTTTGGGCTTTTGCTTTATGTCTGGGCTTCTGGTTCCACATGATTGAATTTTTAGAACAGAAGAAGCTTCTGAGTTCATCTGGAGTTCATTTTGTGAATTAAGAAACTCAAATCAAGAACCAGAAGGCCCATGGGCTTCCCAAGTCGCACAGCTGGTTAACTGAAGGGACGCTCTGGAACCCAGAGCTCCTGGCTCCTCAGCCAGTGGTGTGGGGTAAATGCTTGGTCACTGGCTCTCTGGGCAGGCTGGGGAAGCCCTGATTTCCAGCATTTGCTGATGTCCGTGGTGTAAATACTGTGTTCACACCATGGCTGGTTTCAAGCCACTGATTCAAGGTCACTGAACGTGGAGTTGGGAGAGGTGACACGGTGGGCCCTCCCACGGTTAGATGTGACCTGCTCCACTCGGGCCTTCCTGGGCTCCCTCCTCTGCAGTGCATCGTAGCCCATGTGTGCACACACGTGTGTGCACGCTGGTACGTGTGCCCCTTGGGTAACGTACCTCTGCAACTCTGTGTTTCATGCCTGAATCCTCATCTAGATGTTGGCATAGCTCTGTGTGTGTGTGTTTGGGAGTATCTGTGAAAGGGTATCTGTCCGGGCAATTGTTGGCCCCTGTGTGCATTCCCTGTGGCTGCCATAGCAAAGGGCCATAGATGGAGTGGCTAAATTGAGAGAGATTCATTTCTCACGGTTCTAGAAGGCTGAAGTCTGAGATCAAGGTGCCAGCAGGGTTGTTCCTTCTGAGGGCTGTGAGGGAAGGCTCTGTTCCGGGCCTCTCTCTTTGGCTCATAGATGGCTGTCTTGTCCCTGTGTCTTCATGTCATCTTCCCTCTGTGTTGTCTCTGGGTCCAAATTTCCCCTTTTGTAAGGACATCAGTCAGATTGGAGCAGAGCCCACCCTAATGACCTCATCTTAGCGTGGTCACCACTGTGAAGACCCTACATCCAGAGAAGGTCACACGCTGAGTTAGTGGGAGTTGGGGCTCCAACATATGAATTTGGGGGCACAATTCAGCCCATGACAGCATCCACGAAATCCTCACTGGCTGTGGTACTGTGTCGACTTTGTGCTGAAGAGATGGCCTTCTTTCCCAAAGATCAGGCCCTCTGATTTTGCAAGAGGACATGTGCTTTACAGGCCTGTCCTTCCATGAGCCTCGGGTAGTCTTGAGTTTCCCATCGCTGCAGAGCAAATTGCCATGAGCTGAAACTGGCACCCGCTTGTGGGCTCACAGTCCTGTAGGTCAGAAACACAGCACGGCTGGCTGGGTTCGCCACTCGGCGTCTCAAGGCCTGAAATTAAGGTGTCAGCTGGGCTTAGTTCCCATCTGGAGCAGCTTGGAAGCGGTTTCGATTTCTCCCCAAGGCAGTTGGGGGAATTCAGTTGTTTGTGGTTGTAGGACTGAAGTCTTCCTTTCCTTGCTGGCTGTCAGCAAGGAGCTGTTCTCAGTTCTTAGAGACCACCCACCTCCCCTGCCATGTCATCCCCTCCATCTTTGAAGCCAGCAATGGAGAATTTCTTGCATGTCAAGTCCCTCTACCTTTGAACCTCTCTGCCTTCTTTTCTGCGATCAGCCGGAGAAAATCTCTGCTTTTAATGGGCTCAGATGAATGGGCCAGGCTCCAATAATCTGCGATAATCTCCCTCCTGCCATGTAACATAACATAGTCACAGGGGTGCTATCCCACTCTATTTGCAGCTTCCACCCACACTCAAGGGGATTATACAGGGTGTGTACACCGGGGGTGGGAATCTTGGGGCCACTCAAGGTCCTGCCTACCACAGGTAAGCCGCCCATCGGAGAGACCACCGTGGGAGGCTACAGTTATGACGAGGCCTTTTCCACCTGCTGTTTTCCAGGGGAAGCGCTCCTGGACAGCGGCATCAGAATCACCTCGGTCTTCGCCTCCCCAGCCCTCCGCTGCATACAGACAGCCAAACACATCCTGGAAGGTGGGTGAGAACTTCTCAGAGCTTCTCATGTTGCCTTGATCTCACGGTTTGTCTCCAAGGGGAGAGAAGTGAGCGGAGGGGAGAATGGGATGAGTGACGATGAATGCCACCTAAGTCATAAGACGGTGAGGAACCAGCCATCCAAGAGCTGTCAGCCCGTTAACATGTCTGGGATGCCAGGGTTGTAACTGACTGCCAGGCGCCTGTCATCACACTTTACCCCTGGCCTGCTTCTGCCATGCGTTTGGTTAGTTTTTTTGAACATCTGGGGAGGGGCATTCAGAAACCCAAAGAGCTGGGAACTTCTGTGGTCCCATAAAGTCCAAAATGCCGATTTCCCAGGACAAGGGGATCAGCTACTGGGAGCTGTCCAGCACCATCAAAGGCTGATGTGCGCTAGGAAGCTGCTGGCAGACCTTCTGCAGCTTCCACCTGCCAGAGAAGGGTAGCCCGTTCTGGAGGCCTCTGTTCTGCTTCCCCCTCTGCACCCCTGCCCTGCCCTCCTCGGGTGGGGAGGAGGCCACGTGATGCAGTTCACAGTGCGGGAGCACAGGCAGGTCCTCCACAAGGATAGGACGGAGGGCAGAGTACATGGGCACGGGTGCAGCAGGTGGGTAAAAGTGGAGGACGGGGCTCGCCCAACTTTCTCAGAGTCGTAGGAAGTCAGGTCACCAGCTGAAAGTGAGGGGGGGGGGCCTGCTGAACATTTGAGGAGCGCCGAAGGGACGAAATGCTCCTCAGGGAGAGGGGCCAGGCCGTGGGAAATTATAGGATGGCTGCTGGGCCTCACAAAGAGCCCACTTGAGTCATTAGCTGGGCTGGGGGCTTTCCTCCAGGCGTGGAGCTGGAGCAGCAGGTGGAGACCTGGATAAACCATGGACAGGTTTGAGAAGTGAGGACAAGAAAGCGCAAGAGGGCGTGAGGAACTGAGAGTGCACACCACAGGGCGATGATGATTGATGGCAGATTTTAAGCTGGGTAAGCTGGGGAGTTAGAGCCTGGGGGAGGTGAATGATAGAGAAAAAGGAGTTTTTATTCAGTGCAGTAAAACCCTGGAGGGACGGCTGGATGGTTGGAGTTAGAGGATGAGAGAGAGGAAGCTGCAAAGAAAGGAGGTCTGGTTGGAGACAGAGTCTGACGCCAAGCTTAGAGAAGGGCTGCAGCTGCTGGTAATGACAAGATCAAGTGAAGGGAAGGTGCCAACGAGGCAGGGAGGGAGGCACACTGAGGAGGGGGACAAGGAGCCAAGAGACTATTGCTTGGTGAGCCATCCTGCAGATAAAGGTGTCACCAAGCATTGTACCTGGAGTAACATCAGAGAGAGGACAGAGAGTGGGCGCTGAAATCTTCATGGGAGGAGCTGTTGAAATGATGGTGGATCAACCCAGCACATGTGCCACAACCGGCCCCTGTGTCTTCTCCTGTCTCCTATACCTCTATCAGAGAAGCTCTGGCACGGTGTGCTTCCCATCCAAGTGTGCAGACAGGAGTCCCTCCCAGGAAGGGAACTGGTCCGTGCTCTGGACCTGCGCAGGCACTTGGCGCAATCCGTTCCTTTCCTGTGTTCTCATGAACTTGCTGTTTCGTGGTCCAGTCTCTAAGTCGTGAGGGACAGAAATCCATTTTATCAGCAAAGAGTGTCCACAGTCCACCTTCCACGTACTTAAAACTCAGAGGCGGTGTCTGGGTATCTGCAGCCTGCAGCCATCCCTCATTTGTCATTTCTCACCAGAGCGTGACAGCAGACCCCAAGCCCCGCTGCTTGGGGTTTCAGGTCTCTAAGACTTAAAAATGCGGATTTGTTTCAGCTCACTGTAGAGGGCTGCGTGTTGGTTACTGCTCCTCTGGGCTCTCAGCAGATTGAGCCACATGCAGGCTAAAGGACAACGTCAGCTTTCCAAACAAACCAGCTGAGGGCCCAGGAACCCCCAAATGTGTGACTTCTAGTGTGGCACGTTGAGAGAGGTGGCCTGGCCCTGAAGCCAAAACAAAGCTTCCTAACACATCTCGTCCCCTCCCCACCAACACACGCACGCACACACGCAAGCATACACTGTCAAACACACACACTCACACACATACACCCCTTGGGGTTTCATTCAGCCACAGAGTCGTAGGCTCTAGTGTTGGAGAGAGACCGGGAGAAGGAGCCTGTCACCCTGCTGCTTTTTCGAAGCAGTGTCCCCCACCTGGGAAACACGGTCCCCAGGACGTCAGACTCCCCGTTTCTGTGTTCAGATCTGTAGGTTGCCCCACCCCTCTCCTTCCATTCAGCAAGGAATAGAAATGAGAAGTGCCAGGACTGCCTTTTGCCAGAGGAGGGTGGGGAGAGGGGAAATGGCAACACGAAGGCACAGGGTTCCCCTAATAACTGGGTAATCCCTTCCTGGCTGTGTTTGTTCTAAACTTTCCAATTTGAGGATAATTCTTAATAAATATAATGGAATAAAGCAAAATAGATCCGAAGGAATCTCATGCCTGGATTGCTTAGCACCAACGCATTTATAATTAATCAGATGTGAGCAAAGCAAGAACGCGTGGAAATATGGGATAGAAGGTGACGGACTGGCCCCTGACTTTCCCGTCTCCCCCGCTGCCTCAGCCTTTTATGGGGAGCACTTAATGAGCTCACTGTGTTCTAACCCACCCTGAGGAAGCTCCTTTTCCACTGACCTTCAAAACCACTAATTTCCATCTTTGGCTGGCTGCCTGCTGATGAGCTGGTGTGAAACCTTGTGGACCGCCTGTGTCCAGCCAGGTCAGCACTTGAATGTGGACGATCAAGTCGACATTCGAACCCAAGTTGAGGGTTCTTTTCTAAGGATGATCTTAATCTTCCTTTCCTACCCAACCTGTCTCACCATGGTATCAACACATGAATAAGAAGATAAGGAATATTCTTTTGGCCAGGCTTCCTAATAAAAGAATATGATTGAGAGCTTCAAAAACATTTTTTCATAACTTTACCCCTTTTTTGTCATCACTCATGGTTCTTCATTTTAACATTTTTGTCCCAATTTTTCATAAATTTTTTGACTTTTATTATTTGAGTCTCTTGCATGAAAAATAAAAAGTTCTCCAAAATGTTTTGTGTTTTCTGACAATGATAATGTCAGTGTCTTTAAGATGATCTCTCATTGACTTTTACTCTATATGCAGATGATGTTGATGATGATGATGAAGTCTGTTTAAAGAGCACAAATTTATAAATCCTGTGTTTATCCAGAAAAACAAGGATTCCCAACCTTCTTCATAAGTCCTCAAACCTGACCCGCCCATTCTTCAGACTGACGTCTGAGACGCTAATAGGCTAACCTCTATCTCAATACCATGTCAATGAATGTCCAGATGGACCATTTCCCAAAGTGTGACCCACACAACAGTGGCCACACGATGTCCTCAAAGGAAGAATGGCCAACCCCATTTGGGAAGCTCTCCAGCTGTTCCTTCACAGGACACGAGCCCTTCACAGGCTCTGGGGAGAGCTCAGGAGCCTGGTTAGCCCAGTTTAACTCTCTTTTCTAGAGTTGCTTGTTAAAGGACCCCACCGCCTGGACCCAGAATACACTTGGGGAACTGGTTGTATTTCCAGCATTTGAGTTTGACTGTACTTTCTCCATTTCAGATAAAAACATTAAGATTTTCCCCCCCGACTCTAAAAGAGATGGCCTTAGATTTTGGGTCTTTTAGTCAAGGTATGAAAGGCTTGGGAAGGGTGAGTTGTGAGGAGTTAGAATGTCCCAGAAGATGGCCCCCTTCTAGCCTTCCCCTTTTGCTCAGTCTGGTACCAGTGTTTATCAGAATGGCGCTTCAGTGCGACCAACACGCTCCTCAATTGGCTGCATCTTTTCCACGGATCACTGGATCAGCCAGGTCTTTTTACATGCGCTCGCCTTCTTGACCCGAGGCTGAGCCCCCAGCGTTTTTGTCTCGGAAATAGCATAATTGTGCTTAATCACAGAACAGTATTTGCCAAGAAAAAAAAATCACATTTTTGAAAGATACTATTTAGACCTAGGGAGAGGCTTATTTACATAAAGCCAAAATGGCCTGAAGATGATAAACGCTTGTATTCTGTTGTTGAATCCAGAACTCAAACTGGAGAAGAGAATTAAAATAAGAGTGGAACCCGGAATCTTCGAATGGACAAAGTGGGAGGCCGGCAAAGCAGCCCCGACCCTCATGAGCCTGGAGGAGCTGAGAGAGGCGAATTTCAACGTCAGCATGGATTACAGGTATGCCGCCTCACGTCGTCTCCTGCTGGGGGTAAGTTCTCGTTCAGGAAAAATTATTTCGACACTTGTTAAAGATGGTAAGAACGACTTTATCCAGGAAGGAGCACTGCAGTGGGGGTTTGCAGTAGGGGAGAGAGAAAGGACTCGGCTCCACATATAATAGGGACCGGTGGGGATTTTTAGCGGAGGAGCAGGGTCGGGGTGGGAGGATGGGAAAGTCCTAAGAGAGAAGAGTAATTCTCGCTGGACTGACCTAACAGGATTCTTGCTGAAGGCAGGCCGAGGTGGCCAGACATCCCCAGGCGGTGGGGGAGGATGCAGAGTTTACTCAGCTATTGAGGGTGTAGAGTTCTGGCTAAACTGACTTAGCAGGATTCTTACAAAAACTGACTCTACGAGGCCGGACGCTGAAGCCCAAAGGTCGGGCTAGATGAGAAGAGGGTTCGGGGGAGCCTGGCTAGAGTTTGGTCAAGGAGAGAATCTTTGTCATTCTCGCTCCATGGCTGACTCTTGGCCATCACAAAACCCGTCTGGTGTTCAGTAAGAATGCACGCTGGAGATTGAACGTCAGCCCTTTGCCAGTGTTGAGCACAAAACTGGAGCCTCGCTGTCGAGGCCTGGAGGCAGAGCCATCTTGGAGAGTGTTCCCTTCTCCAGATGACCACAGGTGAGCAGTTGAACATTCCCCTCTCTCCCTTTAGGCCTGTGCTCCCCCTCACCTCCCTCATGCCGGCCGAGAGCTATGATGAGTATGTTGACAGATGTGCCATGAGCATGGAACGGATAGTCAGCATCTGTCCAGAGGACGGTAAGTGCCTCCACTGTCCTCGGGTGTGAGCAGCCCCCGGGGCTGGGATCTTACCTTTGGGGTGGAAACTGGCCGCTCTTGCAAACCTAGTGATGCCCCAACCTCCCCCACCCACACTCCCCAGCCAGCAGAGTGTTTGATGACTGCCTGTATGGTAACGAGGCACATAGACACACACTCCCCCACTGTCCAGGTCCTGGGACCCCACTCCTCGGACTGAGAGCCAATGGGACCCAGGACAACAGGGTCAACACAAACCACCTGAACTGCTTCCTGAAAAAAAAAAAGAAAAATGTCTGTTCATATTTTCTGCCCATTTTTTGATCAATTTGGTTTTTTGTTGTTGAGTTGTATGAGTTCTTTATGTATTTTGGAAATTGACCACTTGTCAGATACATGATTTGCAAATATTTCTCCCAGTTGGTCGGTTGTCTTTTCCTTTTGTGGATGATTTCCTTTGCTGTGCAGAAGCTTTCTAGTCTGGTGTAGATGTGAACAGACGTTTTTCCAAAGAAAATCTACAGATGGCCAACGGACACCTGAAAAGTCATCACTAATTATTGGGGAAATGCAAATCAAGACTACAATGAGATATCCTCTCACACCTGTCAGAATGGCTATAATTAATAAGACAAGAAGTAACAAGTGTGAGAGAAGATGTGGAAAAAGGGAAGCCCTCACAGACTGCTGGTGGGAATGTAGCCTCTACGGAAAATGGTATGAAGATTTCTCAAAAAATTAAAAATGGAAATACCATATGATCCAGTTATTCCACTACTGGGTATTTATCCAGAGAACATGAAACCAATAATTCAAAAAGATATATGCACCCCTATGTTCATTGTAGCATTATTCACAATAGCCAAGACTTGGAAGACTTGGAAGACTTGGAAGCAGCTCAAGTGCCCACAACAGATGAATGGATAAAGAAGATGTGGTATATATACACAATGGAATACTACTCAGCCAGAAAAAAGACAAAATTGTACCGTTTGCAACAAGATGGATGGACCTTGAGGGTATTATGCTGAGTGAAATAAGTCAGAGAGAGAAAGACAAATATCGTATAATTTCACTCATATGTGGAAGATAAACAAACACATAGATACAGAGAACAGATTGGTGGTTACCAGAAGGGAAGGGGATGGGGGAAAGGCGACAGGGATAAAGGGGCATACATGTGGGTAACGTATAAAAACTAGACTATTAGTGGTGAACACGATGCAGTCTATGCAGAAGCTGAAATGTAATAATGTACACACAAAACTACACAATGTTATAAGCAAATAAAATTTGTCAAAACTCAAAAAAAAATAAGAGACCAAGAACAGAACAACCAAACACCACGTCATGTTTGAATGAAAATGGGAATAAAACATCGATATAAGTAGATGGTTGAGACCGCTTGAGAAATCTGGATATGGAATTTAAATATGGAATCTGAATGTGGAAATATTTAAGGAACTTCTTAGTGTGATAATGGCATGGTGGTTTTCTAAGCAAGAAAAGTCCTTCCTCTTTGGAGACGCAAACTGAGGACTATTCTGTGAACGGGCGTGATGTTGAGATACACTTTAGAATAATACTGCAGGCAGAGGGGGCTGGGCAGGGGAGAGATGCTGCCCAACAGGCGGAGCTCGAGATGGGTCCACGGGGATCATCAGACCCTTCTTGGTGTGTATTTGAAAATGTCCTGTAAAACGTTCAAATCAAGCCTATAAAAATTTAAGCTAGCAAGTGTGTATTGAACGTCAGCGATGTGTCAAGCACCAAATAAAACACCACAGGAAAACCTAAGTGAAGAAGACACACACTGTACCCTCAAGGAGTCTGAATATTGTTGGAGGAAACGGCACAGACGTCTGGAATATTAGAAGTATTAAATAAGACAGAGCAGAGTCTCAAAGAGTTGATTAGAGACCCCCAGGCCCGCTGCCCCCATCTGTGTTCTTTCCATCTCTCATCCTGGAGAGGCTCGAGGATGGAGAACTCTGCACGGGAGGAACTTGGGGAGGAGCTGAGCATCAGGGGGACACGCTCCAAGACATCCTCCAGGAAGAGACCCCAAACCTTGCCGTATCCAGCGCCCCAAACACACCCAGCCACCCGGCTGGTTTACATGGCTGGTTTTGACTGATGGGCGCTAACCCTGAGGAGCGTACTTTTGGAAACCATGCCTCAGTGGCGTCTGATTAATTACCAGACTGACATTACTCACGGTTATTGCCACAGGATGTCAGAGAACAGAAAGTGAAATTAGAGCCTTCGCTGCTCTTTCGGGGCCCCACCCCAGCCTGCCCCTCTCTGGAATATCCCATTTCAGGCATCCACCTTGGGCTGAATATCAGTGTCCATGGATGATCCTCCCTTCCAAGGACCTCCCCCCGGTCCCCAGGTCTCCCAGAACGTGGGTGTAGACCATTGCCTCATTGATGCTGTTGTGCACACCGTCTCATGCCTCTCACTGCGGGGAACGCTGGTCAGCCATCCGTGGTTGTGGTGCACGTGGCTGAGCTCTCAGGATGCAGCACTTGAGCTGTAGAATGAGTCCTATTTGGAAGGCAAAGGATGCCCCAGGAGGAGGAGACCATGAGCAGGCAGGAAGGCCAGACATGTGACAACAGTGAAAAATCCCAAATCCCCCTGGGCTGGAGGGTAACAGCTAACACCTCCCGCTCCCCCAACTTGGGTGGGCCCTTCACACGCTTTGTGAAATCCTCACCTTCCTGTGATGGCTGAAATATCACCTCCATTTATACTGTGTGAGTTTGAAGCTCAGAGGGGCTCAGAGGCCTGTGTGCCCAGGTCACCCCACTCAAGAGCACAGGCCCAGAACAGCATCCTGGCAACTGCACCAGGATTTTGGAAGCCAAAGCTATGAGTATGAAATGAACAGGAACTAACACAGGGAAAGTGGATCAAGACTGAGGTCCAGGCGTCACATTGGAGAATTGATAGTCACGTTAGGAGGAGCATGAATGGATGCTCTGTGTCGGCCGTAGCTTTCAAAGGAAGCTCTCTGTTCTGATTCTCTCCTCCAGGAAGAGCGGGTGGGTCCCGTCCCAGGCACCTTCCTGACTCGCCGGCGGGTCTAACTCCCCCCAGCTCTGCTTCGTCCCGGCCTTGGCTCCCTGGTCGTGTCACCTGAGGGAGACTCACTCAGCCCGGACTCTGGATCTCTCAGCTGACGTGAGAGCCATCAGCAGGCTCATCGTGATCAACTGGCTGATAAGCTAATGGATGAGGCTTGGGCAGCAGCCACCACAGCATCCCATAGTAGGGCGGTGGCTCTGATCACAGCTGGCGGCTCAGGTCACCGCCCAGCCCCATCTCTGAAGCTCGCGGGCAGGTGCTGCCACCCCCAGATCCTGCATGGGATGTGATGGGCTCTGAAGAGTGACATACGGATGAGAGGGGGAACAGTGAGTCTTAGTAAGCTGGTACCCACCACACCTGCTTCCCGCCCCCACCCCGGCTCTCTTGAGGCAATGGGGCACCACAGTGTGGTTCTAGCGATGACTTTGGGGACCCCCGGCCTAATAAAAGGCACTCTCTGTACCTGCGTTGACCTGAGTTTCTTTTTCCTGCCGTAGGTGTCATCCTAATCGTGGGCCACGGCTCGGCGCTGGACTCCTGCACGCGCCCGCTCCTGGGGCTGCCCCCGCGGGACTGCGGAGACTTCGCACAGCTGGTGAGGAAGGTACGTGCCTGCCCCTTTCTCTAGGACCACAAAGTCAAGCACCCCAAGGACGCAGGGTCATCGCACGCCCTCCTCAGAACAAAAACAAGTGTCCAGCCGACCCAGGACAGCAGGGACCCACCTGTCCCTGAGAACGTGCCACCTGCTCGTGAGCAAAGGGCAGCCTTGGGCTGGGGGCCAATGGGAGAAGTTTGTCATCCTCATTATCATTATGGCAACGTTGGCCATTTGTTGCCAAGATAACATAAAAAACAAGACATGGGGCTTTTTTACAATCAGCTCACACAATTCCTTGCAACTCCAGTAGTTACACAAACGGTCCATAAGCGATTTGCGGAAGAAGAGAAAGGACAAGTGCTGGGCTGGCCAGCTCTGGGGCCCTAGGTGGGTTAGGATTAGAAACAACTGTCCTCTCCAAAGTGTCCCCAAGGTGGTATTTCCCAATTATGGCCCAGATGTTCCCGAGCACTCCAGGTTCCTGGGCCACCAGTTGACCATCATCCAAACACGTGGCTCAAGCCCCCACAGGTCACCCTGGGAAATGTCCATATAGATTTCTGGGGGGACTCTCCTCGTCGGCCCCAGTGCCACCTGCTCCCTAAGCGTTCTTTTCCTCCTGCACCTGTCACCATGTCTCCTGTTCCTGCACCCCTTCCCACACCCCCGGGCTCTGCGGGGGGACCCCGTCACCCACACAGACAGCAGCACTGCACATGCCAGACGCTGACTGAGAGCTGCACATTGATCCTGTTCTTGGTGACCGAATCCCCACCCCTGCCCAACACTTCACCTCCTCTCTCGAGATGCCAGCCTCGAACTTCCTTGAACCAAGGAATTTCTAGACATTAAAAAGACATTAAAAGATTTCTTTTATTGAAAAGAAAAGGAAAGCAGACCATGTTTAAAAAAAAAAAAAAAAAAGCCTTAAAAGCAAAGATCTACTCCAACACATTCATTTTACAGATGAAGGAATTGGGGTCTAAAGTTGCATTCTGTACTTTTTCCTTGGGTCTGAAAACTCAATCCCTGTGATTCTTTTGTGATGCTAAATTCGAGAATGGAAGCCGCTCTGTGGGCAGCAGGGCAGACGCTGACGTTTGGGCAGGAGAAGTCTTTGCAGTGGGGCCAACTACCCTTCGGACCGAGCACCCCCAGTTGTGACAAACAATAATGTGCAGACATTTCCCTTTGTCCCAAGGACGGGGGGAGCCGTCCCCACTGAGAACTGCTGTGTCAGGTGTTAGGGCTACGATGCCAGTGTGGGCACATTGTGCACGCCTCCAAGACATAGGAACACCTGTCGGTTGGCTTTATAACGAGACTACAATCTGACTGACCTGCTATATAATACTAATGAGGGATTTGACTCTGTTCCAGATCCCTTCTCTGGGTATGTGCTTCTGCGAAGAAAATAAAGAGGAAGGAAAATGGGAGTTGGTGAACCCTCCCGTGAAGACGCTGACCCATGGCTCAAACTCAGCGTTTAACTGGAGGAACTGGATCCTGGGCAACTGAGAGCCCCTGTATGTTTTCATAATTTCATGACGAAGTTATGAAACCCTCCGCAGAGGCCGTAAGACACCGTCACTTTGAAGGTAGCTTCGTCTCGCCTGATGTGATCTGTAGAAGCACAAAATGCACTTTCAGATTCCAGAACGTTTGCCATCGATTTCGTCTTTGTAACTGCGGATTCCTGTCCTGCGAGCTCAGCGGCGAGGATGCCACCTTGGAACGTGTGTATCTGCCACGTGGCTTGCAGGGGAGTGAAGAGCTGTGACTCTAATTTCCAGGAATTAAAGACCCACCATATACACACCAAAAGAATACATCCACTTTATTTTATATGTTCTTATTTGTCACGTTCCCAAGCGTTTTTCCTTTTTCTGTTTCAATCACTCTTTGGCTATGTCCACACAGGCCAAAAGAAGTGGAATATTCCATAGAATGGAACCAGAAAACCATCTACCAGATAGAAACCGGGGAACCACTCCTTGGTGTCCACAGCCAGGGTGTTAGTGTCCTGTTGGTCTGTAACAAATGACCATAAACAGAGTGGCCATTAAAAACCACACAAAATGTAAACACACTCACACAAATTTGTTCTGTTGGGGTTCTGGAGTCAGAAGTTCTAAAATGGGTCAGCTTCCTTCCGGAAGCCTGGGGAGCATCCTTTTCCTTGCCTTTTCCAGCTTTTAGACGCACCTGCATTCCTTGCCTTGTAGCACCTTCCTCCATCCTCAAAGACAGCCATTGCACATCTTCAAATCTCTCTGTCCCTCTGCTTCCACCTTCGTGTGGCCTTCTGCTTCTGACCCTCCTGTTTCCCTTTTGTAAAGACCCCGTGATGACACTGGGCCTACCCAATAATCCAGGATAACCTCCCCATCTGAAGATCCTTAACTTAACCCGTCTGCAAAGCCCTTTTATCGTGTAGAGGAACGTATTCTCTGTCTAAGGATTAGGATGTGGCCGTCTCTGGGGCCACTCTTCAGCCCACCACGTCCCCACACATCGGAGCTGCTTAAATAGTTGCCCCAGGGGGAGGATTTGAGACATCCCCTTGGTGCGGGTCCTTTTTAGCTTCTTCTTTTCTTCCTTTTGATCAAATGGAGGGGGAGGTGGGCTTTGCAAATGGGGGGAGTGGCTCCTGTCCTGACCAAGAGGAGAGAGAAACCAGAGAGGAACCCGAAGCTCAGTGAAGTCGGCCCGAGATGGTGTAAATCCCGTGCTGCCTCTGACTTTAAGAAGTCTGTCCTGGTGGTGGACAGAGGGCTCCCCAATGGTGTCCTCCCACCCCTACGGCCACACCTGTTCCCACGGCCAATGCGTTCGCTGCCTTACCCTGAAGCCCGCCACGGCGCAGTAGGACTTGCCTGGCCTCTCTTCTTTCCCACCCCCGTTCCAGTTCCCATATTGTGCCACTCTCACAGCTCGGGACGGGGGCTGATCTGTAACTGCCCTTTTACAGAGCGATCACAGAGGCTGGCAGACAGTCCCAGCACTTCCCCTCAGTGTCCTGGGAGCAAAGGATCGAGAGGACTCTTGTGGAACAGAGATGGTGGACCCGGAACCCCGAGAGAGGACCAACCACGTCATTGAAAACACACCACGAGGCCATGCCTGATGAAAGGCTCCTCACTTTATCGGTCCAACTCCATCTCCCGAGAGAAACAGAAATGTGCCTGCCATTGTTGTCCTGTGATCATGATGTAGTCTTTCTCTCTGCAAACATAAAGAGGTTTAAAGCTGACACAGCAACCGAGCAGAGAGCACAGCCCACCCACGGCCTCTTCCTACATTGGTCTACATCACAATGAAATCTTTAGGGAGGTAATCCTGCATACATCCCGACAGGCACTCACCAGAAAACAACCATCCAGTGGGACTGGGGACGGCAGCACCTCCCACGGGCACAGCGCCCTGCCCCTGAGCAAGCAGATGACTTCTTTCTCTTCAGCGAAGGTGTGGTCAGTAGGGGACCTCCCTCTTTTTTCTCTCCTGGATAGCCCGGTGCCACACCAACCTTATTAACCGTGAGGATGATGAAAAACTTTACAAATCCAGCAAATGGAGTTTAAAGAGTGGTCACCTCTTTGGGGTGGTCCACCAGAAGTCCGGATTCACCCTCTCGGGGTGAGGCTTCTGGGTCTGATGCCCCTGGGTAGTGAGGAGACAGATAAGGACCCTCCTCCTTGCTAGGCTACTGACGGAGGTCTGCAAGGGACCACGAGATAGGTTTGAGTCTCAGATCTCGAGGGCAAGTGTGCAAGAAACACCATTTTCCTTATATTCTATGATTCTTGTTCTGGCCAGACCCCCATGCAGCTGCAATGGCAGAAATGCCCAGTTCACTCATTTTGAGCTTCTTTAATGAACCTCGTTACAAGGACAGCATCCCGGGGAACAGAATTGTGCTGGAGAAGGGCAGAGATGGAAACACCTTACAGAAGATTATCATTATTTGCTGTAAGTTTTCAACTCTGTGAACTAATAAGAAACCAATAAAGAAGGAAAGAAAGATCCCCGAGGATGCTCCTCACTCCTCTTTCCTGTTCCTGTGCAGATCCTGGGGCATTTATAAGCCTAGGCTGACCCCTGCTGACGTCATTCGGAAGTGGATGTCCGGGTACCATGGGCTTCCACCGCCAGCTGCCCACCCACATCTTCTCTTTGATTTCCTCACCTGTGGGTTTGAAAAAATAAACCTGGAAAGGAACGCTCCCCCGTGTTTTGCTTGCCTCCCCCTGACATGGCAGACGTCAATGTTGCTTATGAGTCTGTGGCACGATGACTGCCTGGCGTTCTTCCCACCCTGTACTTGGCTCTTTCTGAAGCTGGAAGGTGGTAAAAAGGAGGAGGAGGAGAGGGTCTCCAGGCTGGGCAGCAAAGGAACTGAGGAGCCTGAGTGGCGCCTGGTCTCAGCCCACAGCCTCTGACGGGGAAGGCTTGGCGACAGGTCTGGCGCCACTGATCCCTGGCAAAGCCTCTGCTCTGTTTATCTGGGAAGAAAGAGCTGTCGCAGTTGTCCACCGAAGAGAATCTTATTTTAGAACCAAATTTGAGGTATTTTGGGTGTGGGTCATGTTGGTGAATTTTATGGGCTGAACTGTGTCCCCCCAAAATTCATACGCTGGAGTCCTGACGCCCAGCACCCCAGGATGTGACCTTATTTGGAGATAGTCTTTAAAGAGATGATCAAGGTGAAATGAGGTCATTAGGGTGGGTCCTACTCCAGTCTGACTGGTGTCCTTATAAGAAGAGGAGATGAGGACACGGACACACATAGAGGGATGGCCAGATGAGGACGCAGGGAGAAGACAGCGTCTACACTCCAAGGAGAGAGGCCTCGGAGGAACCAAACCAGCCGACACCTGGATCTCGGACTTCTGGCCTCCAGGCTTTGAGAGAATAAATTTCTGTTGATTACATCACCCAGTCTGTGGTACCTTGGCACGGCAGCCACAGGACACCAAGACAGTGCATGACAAACACTGATATAAACACCAAGAAATGTACCCCTTTGAAGGGCTGAATATTGGCCAGGTCGTGCAGCTCAGCACAAGACACCTAATAAGTGTCACCATCAACTGAGCCTGTTAAAAGTGCCCACATCCACACACTACCTCTCCTGACATTTTTCTGTACTTGTTTTTAAACAGTAAACGTGAAACTCGGACTCTCCGCATGCAGGTTTGTGTGAGGAGTATAGGCAAGAACCAGGGGCCCAGACATCCTTCAGCTCCCGGCCCTGAGGAAGAAAGAGGGCTGCTGACAGGTGCCGCCAGACTCCCCAGCTCCTATCTCCCGCCCCCAGGTATATTCGGGAGTCCCTGGGGGAGCTCACCGGTGCTCAAGAAGGAGTCTGTTGGCACAGCCGCCGAGCTTCCTCGCTGAGCCCGCTGCCCTCCTCTGTCCCTCACTGGAGAGGCCTCAGGTGGCTTTGCCAACCTGCCATCTGGAGGAAGGCCAGGCACCCACCTGGGGTCACCACCCAGTGCTCCCATCGCCTCTAGTGCTCCCAACACAGCGCAAGGGTGGGGCGTCTTCTCCCCTCTGAGCCACCTTGTCACCTGGTCTCGGGGGCTCACAAAGTCCTGCACACAGCCATAACTGCTCCCTCCTCCTTCAGGCCCCAGATCAGTCCGAGGAGCTGTGGAGGGCGGAGGTGGGGAACACAGGCACCCATTTCCACCCGCACTCAGAGCCCCTCTGCCTCCAGCCCCCCCCCCCCCACTGAAAGCCTGTTGTCAGCATTTGCACACGCCGAGACCACAATCAGGAACCCCAAGAAGATCAACCAAAATCCTAGTACACAAGAAGGGAATTCAGCAAGGTGGCTGAGCTCAAAGACAAAGTTCTGCCGTCAGTAGCTTTTGTTTCTGCCAACATCACTGAGATGTGATGGCGGGAAATGTCCCCTTTACAGGACAATGGCAACACAGCATAAAACGTCTCGGAAGACACTTACAAGAACCTTCCTATACCATCAAGGGGCACAGAAAGAGGCTGGAACGGGTGGAAAGGCGAGCCCTGGCCTTGAATGGAAGCAGTCAATGGCACACGGATGCCAGTCTCCCTACATTAGTCCGCAGAGGGATCACGATCTCATTAAAATCACAAAAAGGATATTTCAGGGAGACGTGAATGGATTCTAACATTCATGTGGAAAAACAAACATTCAGGAGTGACTAACAAAATCCTAAAAGAGCAATGGGATTATATAACCTGTTAGAGAGCCACAGTCATGCAACCAGCCAGGCGGTACCACTGGATTTCAGACAGGGATCGAAGATGTAAACGGTAAGGCCAGTCTGGCCCTGAAACATCTGGGCATTGACGCATGGGAAAAGTGGAGGATGGGATGACTGGGAGAGTTGGAGGATTATGGCAATGGTGTGGGGACACCATCTGGGGAAAAAAAGGTTGGAATCATTGCACACACACACAAAAAGGAATCAAAGTTGTAAACGTGAAAAATGAAATTATGAAACTACTAGAAGACGCCATGTGAGAATTTCAATTGTCTTAGAGTGGGGGTAAGGCCTTTGTAAGCGTGACACAAAAATCCAGACCTATAAATGGAAAAACAGATAAATTCAACTAAAAATGTCAGTTTTTTAAAAGCATCATAAAGAAAATTAAAAAGTAAAAGTTAAGCTGGAAAAGCTATGTGCCACTCCTTCCCCCAGTCCAGCCTGCCTCCTCCAGGAAGCTCTCCTGGCTGGCTGTCCAGCCCCCCCAGGCTGATTCCCCCTGAACCCCCAGGGCAGGCGTGTCTGCAGGACCCCGGTGCTGTTAGTCATGCGCTGCCTTGTTCTGCCATTTGCTGTCACTTGTTTGTGTAGACATTGCTTCTTTCAATGGGTTGCAGCAGTGACCATGTGACAAGGTCACTGGAAGCCCCGGGAGCTGGGCAGGAAGTGGCACTGGGTAAGATCTGTTATGGTGATTCCCCTGTGAACCTGCTCCATTCTGTGGTCCAGGGTTTCTCAACCACGGCGTTCTTGACATTTGGGGGTGGGTAATACTTTGCTGGGGGGGCTGTCCTGTGCATTGTGGGACATTTAGCAGCATCCTTGGCCTGGACCCAAGATGCCAGCAGTTTCCCTCCTTGACAGTAATAATAACCAAAAATGTCTCCAGACACTGCCAAGTGTGCCTGGGAAGTCTCCTCCAGGCCCCATTGCCTCAACCACACTAGAAAGACACACACTTCCACCAAACGAGACACAGCCAGCACACTCTGTGCACTGAGAGTAAAGTTCGCAGCGGGAAGAGGGAGTCAAACTGTCAAGCTGAACTTGATTTGTAGAAATGTAACGGGTTTTACAGGACGCTCCATCGCAGAGCGTAATAGGCATCCAGCTGTGTCGAAAGGTCTTGGCAAGTTGCCGCAGAAAATTTTGCAGAATCATGAGCTTTTCATCCCTGTTTGGTTCCAAGTAAATGCCACTTCCAGCTGTTGAGTACCATTTGATCCTGGGACTGGAGCCCACAAAAATAAACAAAGAATCAGCACACACACACAATCTTCTTAGTGAAGCCTGCAAGCAAAGAGGTTCTCCATGAAGTCCTTCAGAAAGGAAAATCTTGGGGCCGGACCCGTGGCCGAGTGGTTAAGTTCTCGCCCTCGGCTTCGGCGGCCCAGGGTTTCACTGGTTCGGATCCTGGGCGTGGACCCAGCACCACTCATCAGGCCATGCTTAGGCGGTGTCCCACACAACAGAACCAGAAGGACCTACAGCTAGAATATACAACTATGTACTGGGGGGCTTTGGGGAGAAGAAGAAGAAGAAGGGAAAAAAAGAAGATTGGCAACAGATGTTAGCTCAGGTGCCAATCTTTAAAATAAAGGTAATCTGGAAATGTCAGATTTCCCCTTCTCTCTCCAAAAGTGTATTTCTTTCAACTATTAACTCACTGTGTTTCGTCGTGTCCCATCCGTAATGAGATGAAAATCTGTTAACATGACAAGCCAAAGTATTTTCCAAAGAAGGTACAGCACAAAAGCAACGTCAATCCCAGAGGAGAAACGCCCATGCGCGTGCGCGAGCCGGCGGCCCTCAGACCCTCCCCAAGGACGCCTCCCAGAAGGCAGCAGAGCTTATTTCAGAGATTGACTTTTGGAAAATTACAGGTTCTATTTGCCCTCCGTGATCCGTTGGACCATTTTCCTCCCCTTGCTCTGGGTCCTGGTAGAAAGGGCTGACTCTGCGCCCCGGCTCACTGCAGCATTATTAAAAATCAGGGGAACCCAGAGCTTGTTATCTGGAGAAACGTAACCAGCCTTTGGGGAAAGGCCAGGAAACCCGAAGAAGTCACTTACCATCTTGCTCCTCAAACGTGTGGCCCGATGGGCATCTCCTGGGAGCTTATAAGAAATGCGGAGTCTTGGGGTCCTCCCCAACTTGCTGGGTCAGAAACTGCATTTTAGCACAGCTCGCGGGGGATTTGTATGCACATGAACACGGAGAAAGGCCACTGGCCTTGAAGTAAATATATAAAGTCATGTGTACAAGGAGACGCAGAAGAACAAAGCAGAGAGGGAACGGTGATGATGAGGACACCGTTTTGTTTTAGAAATTTGCTAGAATCCCCAGACCCTGACCTCGGAGATCATAGCTGCTGTCTCTAACATCTGCCCAACTCTTCCCCTTGCGTCATTTATTCCTTGAGATAAGTGAACTCGTATTTTTACCACGAGAGGGAAATTGTTCCTCAGCCCTAAGACCTCACGGGAAGCCCCAGGGTTTATGTGAAACAAAGACGGGGTGTCTTCTACTTGAGCGGCCCTGCCCACCGCCCGGGAGGTAGAAACTCAGACTGGGGCCCTGCCCTGGAGAAGGTCCCGCTGTGTGCAGACGAATGGGACGGTGAGTGATGAGACACACTGGGGCAGGCGGGGGTCTAGGGAACCCCGAAGAGACCCCCTCACCCAATCAAGTCTGGCTTTCATCTCCCATCCCTGTTGGCTGTTACATGAATGTCACCCCAGTTGCGTCCTCCAACACTGCAGCCCAGCCCCACGGAGAGGGAGGCCCAAGCAGGTACAGGAAGATAACCAATGACAAGACCTGGGAGAAAACACTCACTCGGTCATGAGCCAGCAATCAAAGGAACCTCAAAAAGAGAGTCCCCCCAAACAACTCCAGTGGACTGGGTACAGCTGGTACATCCTGGGGGGTTCTTAAGAAAGAAAAAGCTGCCAACTATTCCTTGTTCAGACCAGACTGGTCCTCTGCTCGGGTTGCAAATCCCACCTGGTCCTGGGCCCAGCTGGGTGGATGCACCCGCATGCCAGGAGCAGTGGGGACCATTTGTGGTACTTGACAATCACCTTCTTGGGCTAACAAGGCCTGTAGAGGCTAATTAAGAACATGCTGGAAATTGTGACCTAGGTGGGTGGATGAACTGGGCCACGGCTGCTCAGAGGCTGGATCACTCACCCCAGGCTCTCATCCCATGATGATCCGTGTCACCAATCCTCCTGCCCAGGCAGGCCCAGAGGAGGAAGGGAGAAAGGCAGAGCCGGGCCAGTCGGGCTGTGAACTCGGCTGGTGAGTACCTAAGTGGTTTTGCTATCTTGATGCTTCTCTATTTTCCATTGCATCTGGCACACATAGAACACAGACCAGGACACGGTGTCGGGGAAACCTCTGTGGGCTATGTGTAGTCATGATTAGGGTGGGTGACGCACCTGCCTAAGGGGGCCTTCAAACCACATGAAGTAGCCAGATCGGGTCATTGTGGTCATCCAGGTGAAGAGTTGCTAAAAAGAGCACATGTTTTAAAGTCAGAAAACTCTGAGTTAAGCCCAGACTCTAACACTCACCTGCTTTGTGACCTGGGCTAATTGTTCTAATTCTCTAAACCTCTGTTTTCTCGTCTATAAAACAGACATACATTTGTACCTTTTTCACAGGATTTTTGGTAAGGTGAGGCTTAGCCAACACTGTTTATGTAAAGTCTGTAAAGTGCCTAGAACACAGTAATCTCAGTTTGGGTTGGCAGCTCTGCCATTCTTTATGTCCTAGCTTGGATTACCAAGAAAATCAGCCAAGTTTTTTCTAGACTCTCCCCCCCACCTCAGCCCCCGTGAGCACAGACGGGAAGGCTTCAGTAGACATCTCCATGGAGTATTACTTCCTGTGAAGGGAGAAGGCGACAGGACCCGGAACTTGAGAAAATCAATTAAAATCAATTTTTCTATGCACTTGGACGTAAAAGAGTTAGATACAAAAAGGTAGAATAGTAATTTTGTTGTAATCACAAATTCAGAGTACTTTAGAAGAGAAAAGCAATTCAAAAAATGGTTCCTGAGAGGAGCCAGATGCCAAATAATAGTAGCTTTTACAGAATGCTTTATTATTTTCTCAATTCATTTTCTGCTCTTTCATCCTATCCCTTAACACTTCCCGAGATAGGAAGAACAGGTAACAGCAGCTCAGTATTACACACAGAGTAAGTGAGAAGACGCGGCCCCCTGCGGCACGCACCTTGTAAGTGATGGAGTCCAGGTGGGGAGAGGTGGGCTTGGTTTCAGAGGAGAAAATATAAACCTATGTCAAAAGTGAAATTGGATCCTAGAAGTAACTGTTAGGGGACTTGTCTTCTCACCATACACAACTAGAAAACTGCATAAAAATATATGAAACAAAGCTTTTTGAGACATTGGACAAGAGGCAACCCAAGACTGTGATATTGAAAGAAAGAAACAAATGAAATGAGCCATGAGTGTTGCAACTTTCTACCTAGAAGTAATTTCCAGCCACAGCGCAGGGAGAAGAAACATAAAGAGTCTGGAGATCTTGCGAGTTGAGGAGACAAAAATTGAAGTTTGTGGAGAGTGAGGCAGCTGAAAATTGCAGGATGGGGTCCCCAAGAGGAGTCATGAAGACAGAGAGGTTTAGAAATCTGCAGGAAGGGTCCCTTGAGAATCCAGCTGAGTAGCATGAAACTCCTGCAGACCAGGTGAAGAATGGCCACAGAGCTGTGAGCAGAACACTCCCCAGAACTCCACACACGCCATGAAGCATTTAAGTTCCCATCAGCCGGAGTGGGGAGATCTCACTGGAGAAATAAGGCGTTCAATAGAGATGGAGAAAAACCGAGAAGGTATCAGCTACAGTCCAATCAGGAGACACAAACCACCCAGTAATTTGAACAGCAAAGTTTAATATAAAGAATTATTAACTATAGCAGGTGGGTAACTATCAAGACGTGAAGAGGACTCTAGGTGGCTGAGGGAGAATACCCAAGAGGGGATAGTCTTGGAAAGAGGGCTTCCTCCCCACAGCTGGGATTCAGACCTCATTGGAGGTGATATTTGCAGACCACGGGATGGCAAAGAATGTCACTGGGTGGGGCACGCCAGAGCTGGTCCACAGTAACCATGGAAACAGGGGACATCCTCCAGGTGCACCCACCCCTTCCTCTTCAATCCCACTTCCACACACTTTCCTTCACTCTGTGCTTTCGGGTTATTTCCGCACACGTACATTCGCCTGAACGTTGGAGGGACGGGACGTGAGTTAGCCATTCCGTGCTGCTTCCAGCCACCCACCCCCACACCTGCCCAAACCCAGCTCCAAACAGTGTTTTGATCACAGTCCCTGTTCCATACATTGTGGTCCTATGACAAACGAGTGAGACAGTCCCCTGAGTATAATGGCTTACCATTTATTTCAGTAGTTGTTTTTATTGTGGGGATAAATCTAATATAGCCCAGTCATAATACACTTTATGATATTAACATATCCTGTAATTCGTCAGACTTCATAACTTCGTGGCATTTATGAAAAACATTTATATCACATTTGCAAAAGACAATAAAATCTGGTAATTTGGTGTGATCTTTTTTGCATACTCTCAAAAATCCAAATTCTAGAAAACTGTTTTTAAATAAATCGCTATGGTTCAGCAGCTGTGTTCTGGGTCACTGGTGTATAAAATGAATTTGAGTGCACTCAATGATACGGCAGCTGTAACTACTGTGTAAATGTTTACTGCTTGGAGCTATTACGATAAGAACATTCCTGCATTATCTCACTGCAATCCTCAAGGCACTCTGAGATCTACAATGAAGAAATTGCATTACATGCAGAGATCACGAAGCTAGCTGGCTGCGGAAGCTGCTGCCTGAATCCTGGCGCCTGGTCGAGTCAGCTCGTGGGTCCTCACCACTCTGAGTCATGTTATGTGTTCTCAGCCAGTGGTTCTCAGAACGTGGTCCCTGGACCAGCAGCACCTGCATCCCCTGGGAACTCGTTACAAATGCGCACTCTGAGGTCCCCGCAGGCTCACTGAATCAGAAACTCTGGGGTGGGGCCCACTAATCTGTGTTTCTAACAAGCTCACCAGGTGATTCTGGTGCATGCTCAAGTTTGAGAACCCCTGCTGTCAGGGGGCTTGACTTTGTAAAGGACTCCCATTGCAAGTGCATTATGAAGCATGGCTCTTTGGGGGCCACACTTGTGGGGTAGTGGTTAAGTTCGAACACTCAGCTTCGGCAGCCTGGGGTTTGCAAGTTTAGATCCCGGGCGCAGACCTACACACAGCTCATCAAGCCATGCTGTGGTGGTGTCCCACATACAAAATAGGAGAAGATGAGCACTGATGTTAGCTCAGGGCCAATCTTCCTTACCAAAAAAAAGAAAAAAGAAAAAGAATGGCCCTTTGAAGTGGATGATCAGGTGTTCATATCAGGTTTGCTCAAAGGCAAGACACCTATATGACAGGAAGATGGTCCCATGACTTCATAACTAGATATATACATACATATATGTGTGCATTCATTCAGGTATGTGCATATGTGTGTATTTTTTTCTTCTCACAATTTTGATCAAGAAATAACAGGTTCTTCACCACACAAAAATTCAGATACCACTTGTGGTCTGAGGCTCTACAGAGCAGTGGCCCTGTCCCCATAACAACTCCTGAGACCCATCCTTGATGGACTTCCTGAGTGTTTCAGGCTTTGCGCAGGAGCTCACTAAGAGCTCTGAGCAGCCAGTTCTTGCTGCCAAAATTCAGCTGTGGAAGAAAACCACATAATTTCCCCACAGGCTACAGGAGGTTGTGAAACCGGTATTTGGTGTGCCTCTCTGCCAGCAGGTGGCCACTCTGACTTCACACAACCATAACCGAAATGTGGTCAAGGTCTTGGCGGCAGGCCCCATGGGAACTGCTCATACATGGAGGGGCAGGATACGGAGTCTTCTGCTCCCGGATGAGACGCCCCCCCCAGAGGTGCAAAGGAAAGTGTGGCTGCCTGGGTGGGATCCTGAGCAAACCACCTTATTCCTTTTTATTTAACTCTCAGCAAAATCAGACCCTAAACTCTCAGGAAGCTAGAGGCATAGGTGATATTTCAACTAATGATCATATTCTTATCTTCCTCCAGATGGCCAGGGGAGAAGACCTCAGGATGGATGTCCATTCGTGGAGGGGGCTCCCGTAGGAGACAGGTACCCTAAGAGTGCCTGCACAGGGCAGTGTTGGGTTGGGCCTGAGAGGTGCAGCACGCACATGGTGGGGCTCATAAAATTGGCGACTCTTGCCCAAACTTCACCTTCTAGAAGAGTTCTTTTAACATCCGTTGTTGAGTGTCCACGCTGTGCCAGACTCTGTGCTGAGGGCTGAGACGCAGTGGTGGAGCTGGAGGTCTTCCAACCGCCCAGCTGTCCCCAGGGTGACCTATGTGGACCCCGTCACCCAGGCTCCCCCCCCCTCTGGTGAGTGGGGAGCCCAGGGAGACTGGCCTGAAGGAGGATAGTGAGGTCGGGGGCGCATTTCCACAGCTCCTTCCCTTTCGAGCTCCCCTCACTTTTGCAGAGTTCCTTTCAGGCCATCCCTAGCCACGTGTCCCCTTTCCTGCTGCCACCTTGACTAATAACATCATGGGTACAGAGTGGCTCGGAAACAGCTCCTCCCATGATCAGATTCTGGTTTACCCACGTATGCACCGAGTGTGCAGGTCAGCTCCTGGCTGGTGGGAAATGGGCCGTGGGTCCCCCACAGCACGCAGCAGTGTTACTCAGATTGTCACTGGTGGTGCAACGGATGAGATCCTCAGCTGTGACTCTCAGTTACTGTGATGACCGGCGGTCATATGAACTGCATGGCCACCTGGCTGCTTCTTGCGACCCCAGAGAGCATACACTGGGGAAAAGAGGAATGAAAAAGTGTGAACATACAAATAAGAACAAACGTGGAGCCTTGGCAGCTTGAAGGAGTCGCTCATCTCGGCTGCTCCCCGGGCAGATAAGCTGAGGACCAAGAATGGGGTCTGAGCGTAAGGGGGGCAAAGCTGAGGTGCCAATTAAATGCTCAACCCCATCAGATCCCTTCAAGGAGAGGGTGCCAGTGGGAAGGAGTGGAAGTGGAGATGCACAGTGGAGACGTGGGCAGAAATGGGGGAGAAGCTGAACTTTTGGAGTTGCAAATTCCCTGCAACTCCCGCATTCCACAAGGCAGCGCCCCTCTTCCCCCTCCTTCCTCCTTCCCCTCCTCCCTCTTTCCCTCCTCCTCTTTCTCCTCCTGTCCTCCCCCCTGCCCTCCCCCGAGGAAACCAACCTTTCTCTGCTGAAAAGCCTTTCAACACCTGTTCCAGGGGAAGTTGCCACACAATCTGATGCCAGTTCTTCTCGGGACCCACCCACCACCTCTCGTTGCTCCAGCCCCAGAAACCAGTTGAGACCTACAGAGCCCAGGTGACAAGGCATCAGAGTTCTCTGGGGGAGATGGCACACACAGGGAGAGAACCCCAGCTCCGCTCCAGCCTGCACCAGCAGGGGCCTGGGACAAGCATGGGAGTAGAACCTAAGAGTACTGGACCAAATGGGATGGAATAACTCTTGATTAGGCTGAAATCTTTGACACAGATGCCCTCACCCGGGATTTACTTGTTGGCTCAAGCCCTGAGAGTGTGGTTAATAATCTTCCAGGTTGACTAATTGAAGCCTGAACAAGGATGGTTTGGAATTAATGAGGTCAAAACTGCTTGAAATCTCTGGCCTGCTGTACAGGATGGAGGTCAAAGGCTCAGGGAAATAGAACTGGAGAAATGGATCAATTGTTTGCAGCTGACTCAGGCACTCCCTAATCATAGTCCTCTCTCCTGAGGGGACCCGGAGGGCCCTGACAATTACACCAGTGAGTTGGTCAACAGCTATCGGGGCTGTCCTCCGCAGGCTGGAGGTCACACTGGGGAGCACAGCACAGACACCGAATTCCCCATCTCAGCAGGAATGATGGGAGCCCAGAGCGGGGTGGGAGCAGCCATCAGCCACCAGAGCCAGGGGCAGCCTGAGGCCTCAGGAAGGCACACAGAATGCCCAGCAGTAGTATCTGGACCCACCGGCAGCTGTGTTGCTGGCTCCTTGCTCATGGGGTCCCTGGACATGAAAGAGATGCCTGCTAAGGGCTGCTGGACATTTGCAGGTATGAAAATCCCAGGTCTGCTAAGAGAAACTACCTCGTGGCTGCTCCCCAGTCCCCAGACCTAAGCCACTTCCCACCCCAGTGCACACCTTTCTGGGCAATTCCTTTATTAAGTACTCCCTTGAATGACCCAAGTTGAAGAATGCCGCCTGTTCCTGCTGGGATCCCCATCTGAGAGGGCAATGCCTTCACGGGCCTTTCATGTCGCTGGGTGTGATGGTCATTACGGATGCAATTATGAAAATCAATACATCAGGGGGTTCTCCTCCCCAGAGACGGGTGGGACAAGGAAAAGTCACCCAGAGAGAATCCAGTTACAACAGAAACCAAAGTTCAAAGGAAATAGTGATAAATAGGGTTTGATTTAGACTCTGTCTTGATAAATTAAACTGAAAATTATGGACATGGGTTAGTTTTACCTTGGATTTACCAAAAGGTAAATTTATGCAAAATTGCAGCTTTGCTCAAACTCTTAGAATAAATAAATAACAAATCAGTGTTAATGGTGGCAGTGGAGTGCTTATAAATTTGTCTGACAACCTTTTATGAGTGCACAATACAGCATCTTTGGCTTCACATTTGACTTACACGGTGCCTGCATCAAGAGGGTCATTTTTACAAAAATGCTCATGGCCTTTAAGTTTCCCGAGAGCTCTTCACAATCTTTTGAATTAAACTACCATGTTTTGAAGGCCTTGTTTTGTCTCCTCTGTTGGCTTGCTCATACCCTATTGTTATTTTGTCTAACTTTTCCAGAACCTCTTTGTCAGTAGCTTAGTGTATGATCTGAGCAACCCTTCAAGATGACTTTAATCAATTCCATGAAATGCTACACATTTTGGAAGATTCAGAGTTTCACTCTGCCATCTGTTGGTATTTTGCTTGTATCGTATCGTGGGATCAGAAAAACTAATTGCCAAAAGTGTGGGCGTGGTGGTCAGGGGCAGAAAGAGGCTGGCGCTGAGCGGGAATGGCGGTTGAGCGAGGATGCCTTCTTTAAATGGTCGGCTCATTGGCAATATGTTCGAGGAAGTCTGACTACTTTTCCTTCACTACCAACTTCTTCACAGGGGGAAATCCACACCTGGAGAGCGTCCTTGCTCTAACCCCAGCGCCAAGTACACTGGCACATAGTTGGTTTTCGGGAACATTCATTGAATGAATGAATGAATGAAATGCAAATTATGGCAAATGGCATAAAGAAAAGCAAAAGAATGCTAGGAGATAGAAGACCAAGGAGGGGCCTAAAACAGCCTACGTCAGGGAAGACCCTCTTGAGGAGGTGAAACGGTGGGTGATGTGAGATAATAGAAAACACATGTAGGTTGATCTCTGCCCCCGGTTCCTGGCACAGAGCTCCTGAAACCCTCGTAATTTCCTAAGTGTTGTGAGCACAGGAGCATCTTTTGTTTTAATATTTGGTCTTTGACCCCGTCCCTGGCACAGGGCTCCTAAAACCCTTGTAATTTCCTGGGTGACAGGAGTGTCTTTTGTTCTAATGAGGTGACTTTGGGTGGGCTCCTGAATGGTTCCTGGATGAGGGCTGGTGACCAGAAAGAACAAGCCACGATTAGAAGCTTGGAACTTTCAGTCCCACGCCCCATTCTCCGGACAGGGCAGAGGACTGGAAATGGAGTTAATGATCGATCACGCCTCGTGATGAGGCCTCCATGAAAATCCCAGTAGGACGGAGTTCAGAATTCTAGGCTGGCAACATATCCGTGTACCGGGAGGTGACACACCCCAGCTCCACGAGGACAGAAGCTCCCGCACTCGGGACCCTCCCAGACACATGCTGTGTCTCTTCATTTGCTGCTCACCTGTACTCTTATATGACAATATCCCTTAATAAACTAGTTAGTGTTTCCCGAGTTCTGTGAACTCTTCTAGCAAATAATTGCATCCAAGGGAGAGGAGGGAACCTCCGATTTGTAGCCAAGTTGACAGACGTCGTAGGGAACCTGGGCCCTGACCATTCTTGATTGGCATCTAAAGTGGACTGAGCCCTTAACCTGTGGGATCTGGCGCTTGGTAGATAGTGTCAGAATCGAGACAAATCGTAGGACATCCAGCTGGTGTCACAGACTTGCTTGGTGTGGGGGGAAAAAAGCCCACATATCTGTGTCAGCAGTGTTGCGAGTATGGCAGTAGCGTGAGGGTGAATGAGAAATACAGGAGGCAGAGCGAGTTTTTCCTAACTCGGGAGGCTAGGTGAAAAGGGGGGCGCGGGGGAGGTAGAGGGATCAGGGCAGACCAACTGTGAAGGACATTTTTGGGCGAATCGACGACTCTTGCTGAGTGACCCTGGGGACAGAGGAGGATGGGTGAGCAGAGCTGGCAGGAGAGGAGGCAGGGGCTCCTCCCAGAGTTTGTGACTTTACAACAGCAGGGCCTGCAGTGGTGCCGGGGAGAGGGGGAGGAGTCAGGACGGGCCCCTACTCAAGAAACGTGAATGTGGCCTCGGCATTGGCCTCCCCTCTAGGAGACCTGAAGAGTGTACACAACAGGCTGAAACCACACCTGTGGGCCGCTGCCCCTCGGCCATCGGCAGGGACCCTTCGGGGAGCCAAAATCCACAGTGAATGCTGAAGACATGGACGGGGCGGGAGCGGCCCCTCCAATGGCAGCTGACAGTTTCTCACCCCAGCTCGGGGCGTATCTACTATGTGGTGTTTAATGAGAACTGCACACAGGAATTCTTATATTCTAGGTGTTTTTCTAACTCCTTTGAGGGAAATCTGAGAGGAGCTTTAGGATACAATTACTCCACTAGCTCAGCCTGAAATCCACTTCCATTAACCATCTTCTGTAGGGTTACAGCTGTGTGACACTTTTCTTTATCCTAGTTTTCTCCTCGAATAGGGGAAGACTGCTAAAACACACACACACACACACACACACACACCACTAAAAACCATGTCAAAATAACCCGGTAACTTTCAGTTGAAGGAACTCGAAACAGAAGTTGTCTCATAAACTAAAGATAAGGAGGAAATCTATTTGCAATTGTAAACCATTTTAACAAACAACTAAGTAAAAAAAGATGAATAACTGATTACTGTGAATGAATTAAGTAACGTCCGCATAACGGAGCATTTTCACAATACAATCTCCTAAGCGTTGGGCTGCACCCTCATTCTGGTGGATCTAATTGTGTAGTTTCTTCTTCTTCAAAGCTAGCATTTCCTGGGAAGAAAAGAGAAACAGAATATACTCCATATTAACATTTTTCTATTTTAAGATTCTTTATTTGCTAACAGATCTTTTTGTAATAAATAATATTATAAATATTAAGCATTTATCAGGCAAAAAATGGAAGGTTAATTTTTTTTTTCTTTTTTTGAGGTGGATTAGCCCTGAGCTAAGATCTGCCAACAGTCCTCCCCTTTTTGCTGAGGAAGACTGGCCCTGAGCTAACATCGGTGCCCATCTTCCTCTACTTTATACGTGGGATGCCGCCGCAGCATGGCTTGACAAGCGGTGTGTAGGTCTGCACCCGGGATCTGAACCAGAAAACCCAGGCCACCAAAGTGGAGCACGTAAACTTAACCACTGAGCCACCAGGCTGGCCTCTGGAAGGTTAAATTTTATGCATACTTTTATAGTTTTTCTTTTGGTACTAGTAATAAACTAGGCAAAAGATATTTTCAAACGTAAATGTTAAGACTATTCATGTAAGTGAGAGTATGTTCAATAATTCTCTCTTACCTGTATATACCGTCCAAATGCAACCAGCTTTATGAATGAAATATGTCACTTTTTGGCCCTTGTATTAATAAAAAGAAAAGCAGGACTTTGCTACATTCTCATAAGATGCTATTTTAAATTCATGAAATTTAGAATTCTTCTTTGTTGCTGAGTGGGCTCTGTAACTCTCACTGCTAGCTATGTTAAAGAAGAAACTCGCTCACATCCCTGTTCCAGGACCTGCAGAGGCGGAAGCTTCTAGATTAATGGTACATTCAAACCCACTTAAACAGAGCTGGTTCCCAGCACCACTGGCCTCTGCTCACACTGCTGTGACTCAGCCACTGTAAAAATCGTGCAGTTAAATAGAGCCATGTTATAAACTGCTGACGGGACCCTGCGTGCGGCCTGCTCTCTTGGCGAAAATGGAGATTGGCAACTGATGGAGAGGAGGACACGCAGGGCACCCAGCAGTCACATGTTTGCAGGAGGACCCAGGAAGAAGCAGCCTTCTTATGGGTGTCACATGAGTTCTTAGCGGGTCCTCAGAGACCGTCTCCCAGTCCCTCAGGCCCGGCCCAAGGACAGCCTTGGCCCAAGGTGGACGACCCTCCAGCTCGGCTCTGTGTGTGCGCGGCCCTCACTTCCCTCCCACCCTCCTCGCTCCACCAGAGCGGCTCACCCTGGTCTAGGTTGTCATATCGGAACTCCTCCCCGCCGTCCTCATGGCCCTCCTCTGTGGCAGCGTCTCCGTCTTCCTCTCCGGGCCTCAATGAATCGGTCTCTTCCTCTGAAATGTCCGTCAGAGCCTGGGCCTCCTCGGCAGGCTCTCCGGCGCCTGAAGCAAAAGAAACAGGAATAGGGGCGGCGCTCCCTCCCCCGAGGCACCCTCCCTCCTGCTGAGAGCAGGCCCGGCTTCTCCCTCAGGGTACAGCCCCTCCCCACCTGAAGTTCCACCCGCCTGGCACACAGAGCATCCCATCCCAGTTGCAGTGACTGGTTCAGGGATGGGCACCATTGGTTTGATAACTCTAATTCCCAAGAGTTTCGATGACCATATTGAGAAAGAGAAGCTCTCTGTTCTCCAGGGTTCTTGAGCTGATTCGGTGACAATTTGATAAAGTCAATGAGCATTCGCCTCCAAAGGGAAGACAGCAGAGCCAATGCCCACAAGAGCAGAGGCCTGATCCAGCCATGCCTGAGGCTGTCTCTACGCCTGACTCTCCAGTTGTATGAACCAATCAATTAGTATTAGTATTATTTCACTTAGGCCAGTTTGAGCTGTCTTTCAATTACTCACAACAGAAGGACTCCCACCCAGAATAACCCACATTCCAGGGCACCTTCCCTACATCTCAGAAAGACTGCTGTGAGCCATGGAGAAGTGCTGCCCGGCTCCTCTTCAGAAAGGACTTGTCACTGCAGGTGCTGTCAGCCACCTTGCCCAGGTCACCTGCAGCCCGTCACTGACCAAGGTGAGGGGGTAAAGACCCGTTGATATCAGCTCAACACAAGGTTGACATAAGGGAAGCCATATTGTAGAAAAGAAACCATATTGTAACTTTGAATGACCTCTGATTAACTAGCCCAGACAAGCTCTGTAGATTTTAGGGCCCCTCCCAGCTGCTATAAGTTGATAACTTTGCTTCTGAGTTCCTTAGGAATGTGGTGACCCCCGGGCAGAGTCTGTGTTGACAGCCATCATCAATGACAACTGAAAGATCAGGGTATGGGGCATGGCTCCAGTCTCTGATGCACATCCAGTAAACAAAGGACTATCAGGAACTGGGACCAGAGGTCTGCCCCACCTGGAGATCAGATGGAGGCCATACTGGAGATTAGGTCTATTTTTCAAGGACTCTTGAAATTTGGCTTGTCTGTCCTTTTCATCCTTCTATTCTAATACTTGATTATAAAATGTGCCTTTCGATGTTGTTCCAAAGCTGTTGAGCAAGACACAGAATTCTAATCATGTAAAATGTCAACCTGAAGCCGGGAACAAGAGAATATTTCCAAATGAGCGCTAGACAGTTTCATCCTCTAACCCAGATCTACGCCCCGATTCAGCAGGAAGTAGCTAGATGGGTCTTTGCCCCAAATTCCTCAAGAATGAGGAATGACCAAAGACTATGAGGGGTTGAAATCGACAGAGAGTTAGCCATTGATGATTCAGTAGCTAAGAACTTAAGTTTTTTTCCTTTTTGCAATTACTGATTATAGCTTTTAGCTGTTTAACCCACCCATTGTGAACTGTGCTGTTTGGGCAACATGCTGTCTGACTCCCACTAGGCTCCTATAGAGGACATCTCCCTGGAGCCTGGGTCACCACGGCAATGGGTGTTTTGAGCTATTTTTCAGGAATTAGAACCCCTTGTTCACTTCAAGCCAGTTGAGACCACTAACCAATCAACTGGGCCCATGCAGATGTCCGATAGGTGACTTTTGATGTCAAGAGGCTAAAAACTCCACCCTATGCTAATGCTGCCATTTTGTGAACATGCATCCTGTGAATAGATACGGAGTCTGACTACGCTTGCACAGATCATCAATTGCCTCACCTCTCCTCACTTCCAATCACCTCTCTCCACAGTTCAGACCACCTTGCCCCTCATCCCATAAATGTCCTTGAGTCCCCATTTTCAGGGAAGTTGAATTTGAGGCTCATGCTCTCACTTCCTCACGTGGCTACCTTGTGATTAAACCCTCTCTCTGCTGCAATCTCGTCGTCTCGGTGTTTGGCTTTCCGGGTGGTGGGCAAAATGAACCTGTTGCCAGAACACCCACAGGACACAATGGGCTTCCCATGGCATCAACTGAGGCCGCTGAGTGCCAGCGTCATAGCTTGACTCGTCCCTCTATCCAATCAGTCCTACTGCTCTCCCCTCCTCTCCATCCCCTGGGAGGATCTGACCCCAAAGGCTCTCCCTAAGGACATCCTGCACAAAAAAGGGACTCAGAGTCCACTTCCCAGAGAGCCCAACCTATAACTGGCCTGTGAAGAGGACATGCGCAGCTCTGACACTGGAGGCGCCATACCCT